>NC_041392.1:487543350-487545819 GCF_002162155.2 Triticum dicoccoides | reverse complement strand
CCCCTCTATCCATGCCTCTCTCGAATATGTAATACACACACATACCTCTCTAGGCCCCGCCAAATGTATCAACTACACATTCACACATGTTACATCACGTACCCCATTGATCTAAAAAGCCCTCTCTTCACATTTATTTCGCATACAACATTCCTTTTGAATAAAGTGTGGCCAAAAAATTATTTTAGAGTTTCTAGATATATACAACATTACAAAAGTTATATGGAGGAGTACGAACGCTAATTTGCATTGCATGGTGCCCACAATGATATTTATTCCGCACTGTGAATTTGTATATTTTTATACTATATACAAAGTTAGTCATAATAAAGAAAAACAAAGAGCATCTCTCTCTCCATCGCATACCCCCCTGTATGCCCCTTTCACGTATGCACACAATACTATCTCCAAGTCCTCTAAAAGTAAGCCCCCAGAAAATTCACGCATGTTTCATCTTTCTCTCGCGATATATGCAATGACGATCATTGTATTTGAAGCGAAAGCACGATACGTACATTGGACTTCAGAATCCACTCATTACGGTCATCATTTACGTTTAGTGGTTATTATGCAGTCACGAGCTCACCGTACAACTCTGTATTTGCTCATGACATGACTAGTTGACCAGTTAAACACTCCACGTGGCACCTCTAGTGTTGCATCACATTATCTCACTACCATCGTGCCCACCTGTCGACTTGTATCTACTCTACATCTATACTCTTATAAAATACATAAAATACACTCTTATAAAAAAATAGAGTTGGTGATGATGGTGTGCCTGCCATCCTGCAATATAGGTCGTCCGATTTATATCTGATGGATAGGAAAGAAACTATGGCAATTTTGCAAAAAGGTACCCACACACCTCTCCACATTTGCAAATAAGGCCTTCCCTCATTCATATTTTTCTCTCACAAGATAAACAAGTCATACAAATGCATCTTGATGTTACATGCAACGCACGGGCATCTTGCTAGTAAGAATGAAAACGAACGACAAAAAAATATTTGGACGGTGGTTCGAAGTCATGACCGCGGGCACAATGGACAAGGTGGCCTTGTATTGGTATGCTGAGCCGTCTGTTTTAACACACATGAGCTGGTGTGGTGATTATACACACATGCACGCATGCACACAAACTGCATCCACGCAACACTCACACAAACACATGCACCCACGCACACACGCAACACTCACACGTACACACGCAGCCACGCACGCACGCACGCAACACTCACACGCACACACGCACACACCAGTAGACCACATGACCAACACACACTCTCACGCTCAAGTGCTCAACCTACACATGCATGCGCACACATCAGGCCCTGACAGACACATACACAACTAGGTGATTCCCACGCACGGGTTGGAGCCTTGTCGCGCCTGCGTAAAATTGTGCTTATCTGACCTTTTGCCTATGCGAACTGACAGGTGGGACCCACAACGAACGTGGAAATTTAACTAGTCAACATGGTGCCATGTAGACTATTTGGCCGGTCAACAGAGTGCAATCCGATGCTGAGCTTTGAGCAAGTGACCGTATAATCACCGCAAAACGTATATAGTGACCGTAATCAGCTTATTCTGAAGTTCGGTGACCGTATTACGCGTTTCTCTCTGTAGGCCCTCCAAAACTACATCTCTACACGTTCTCGCATGTTACATCTAACAACTATGCAATACAGCACTTCTACTACACTATAACACAGTAAATCATATGTGTTTTTAGTTTTACTAGATATCATATTGTTACTTATAATTATTCAGTTTGCATACATTAAAATTGCCTTTGAAATGTATGGCCAGTATCATCTACCGCGCGGGAAAAATCCCGCCCTTTCCTGTTTAATCGGGTTTGTATCGATGGATCGTGCGAAACAACAAAACTATAGTACTATACAGTACAAGTGACAGTTCACTGGGCCGTCGTGTCGTCTACTCCTCCGTCGTAAGAGTGGAGCGCTCGCTTTCATAAATATTCTAGTCCCTTTCGCCGACATGTGGGACATCAAGCACTACTAGGAAAAGGGCTATAGATGATATGGCCACTAATGGCGCACCAGACATGTGGTGCGCCATTAGTATATACTAATGGCGCACCATGTGTAGGTGCGCCATTAGTGTCCAAATACTAATGGCGCACCACATCCACGGTGCGCCATTAGTAACAAAAAAAAATTCATTTTTTCAAAACTAGTAATGGCGCACCAGTGGATAGTGCGCCATTACTAGTTAAACTAGTAATGGCGCACCACATCCACGGTGCGCCGCTAGTAAAAAATTCAAATTTTTTTTCAAATTTTTTTATTTATTTTTTCAAAACTAGTAATGGCGCACCAGTGGACAGTGCGCCATTACTAGTTAACAACTAGTAATGGCGCACTGTCCCCCGGTGCACCATTACTAAGTTTTTTTCAAAAAAATCAGAATTTGTTTTATTTATTTTTCAAAACTAGTAAT
>NC_041392.1:487525013-487543030 GCF_002162155.2 Triticum dicoccoides | reverse complement strand
CTTTTCATTTTAAAAAAAATAAAAGAAATTGATGGAAATGTCAAAAAAATAAAAGAAAATAAGTTTCCCATGTGATATGTGGTCTAGTTGTTGGGAAAATTTACAAATATGAATTTCGACTTTATTTGCAAAATCTCTCTGGAATTTGTAAAATGGGCATAACTTTTGCATACGAACTCGGATTAAAAAGTTTTCTATATGAAAAAGCATCTACTCGAAAAGTTACATCCAAATTTAATCAAGGGAACCCTGTTAAACATTTTCAAAATCCGCAAAAACCTAACAGAAAAAATTTACGGGGCTTTTAAGATCCGGAGGCAAAAAAATTCAAAAAATTTCAAACTAACAGAAAAAAATTGGTTTCGAAAAAAATTGAATTATTTTTCAAAATATGATACGTAATATGACCAGGAAGTTTGAAATATTTTTCCAAAATTTCATCATACTCATGAACTAAGTCCTAGACATCAGCAAGGTTTAATAGGATTGATTTGATAGATATATCAACAAGTTCCTGTGAAGTGAGGTGGTGCTGGGGTTGGATAGAACTACAAAGTTAAGCGTGCTCGGGCTGGAGTAGTGTGAGGATGGTGACCTTTTGGGAAGTTGGACGACATAGTGCGATTTGACCTGAGATTAAGCATATTGACCCGAGATTAAGCCATAATGACCCGAGATTAAGAAAAAAATAAAAAAAATAAAAAAAATTGAAAAAAAATTGAAAAAAATGCTACTAATGGCGCACTCTTGCGTGGTGCGCCATTAGTATACCAGATACTAATAGCGCACCGTGGGCTATACTAATGGCGCACCTGTGGTGCGCCATTAGTATACCAAATACTAATGGAAAATCTAATGGCATGGTGCTAGTGGTGCACCTGTAGTGCGCCATTAGTAGCGAAAACAGGTGCGCCACTAGCAGCCCTTTTTCTAGTAGTGAAGCTATCGGGTCCACGTGCCATACCGGAATACAGTGCAGAGCAGACGGGGTGAAGCACCCCAGTCATGGCGCCGGCGTAGTAATGAGCAATGAGGCGTCAAATCACAAAGCTGCACCTTTCCCGCAGTTAAGTTGGAGGGATGAAGCAACCATCATTTCACTCGTTGCTGAATCCGCTTCTCCCTCATCTTCTTCAACTTAACCACGTGTTGCTTCTGCCATTGTTCTGCCTCATGTGGGACGCGGATCGGCTTGGTAAAGCACTGACACATGGGACCGCATGTTAGCAAACCGCCAGGACAACGTCCTCCGAAAATAAGAAACCTCCCCCGCCATCCGCGCGGCAAAATCACCTCCTTTTTACTAATCTCGATTCTGTAATTTTTTAGATCAATATAATTGAGATTTGTATAGATAGCACACAGGAGCAAAACCAAGTGGTACGGTTAAGGGCATCCACAATGTGTAGCCAAATGCGAAAATAGCTTTTGGCATCGTGGGAACCATTGTGGACGGTGTTGCCAAAGCCAAAAAGATGGAACCGAAGCTCCCTGATTGATTGATTGAAGGAATGGAAAAAATGCAACATCTCTCCTCTTTCTCCCATGCTTGGACGCATATAGTATAGT
The DNA here is from genome assembly GCF_002162155.2 of Triticum dicoccoides. Lineage (NCBI taxonomy): Eukaryota > Viridiplantae > Streptophyta > Magnoliopsida > Poales > Poaceae > Triticum > Triticum dicoccoides. Next base: position 487,541,461 of record NC_041392.1, on the reverse strand, counting down.
ATAGAGCATAGATTCTACTCCCCTGTCCCTTCTATCACAAATCACAAAGCAGTGAGGCATCAAATCACAAAAGCACGGACTAAGCGACCATCATTTCACTCTTCGCTGACTCCGCTTCTCCATCGTCTTCTTCAAGAAGCCATCTCACCGCATTAGTTATAGTAGTACTAGTAAAGGACTTCCTGGATGCAAATAAGGTGGTTGTCTCGGCTTGCAGGCGGCACTTGTGAACGACTTACCGTGGTCTCCCTCAATGGTGTTCTCCGTCGAACGCACTTCGCCAAACCACCAAAAAAAATATCGTCGACGTCACCGCAATGGGGAAGGAAGTCAAATATAGTTATTACCTCCATTTTTTGTACACAAGGCCAATATATCAAAATTACAATTTGCAAAGGGCCACTAACACTAATCGAGGCAAATTGATGGGGTTAGCAACCAAGGACATTAATATCCCCAGCATGCATGCGGAAGTGAGAAGGTTGGTTTGCATGGCGCTGCATTAATCAAGCGATGAGGAGTGAGATGGTTAGCTCTTTGGTCTTTGCAGAAAAAATACGCATTAATTGACACGTGAAACGAGGATTTGTATCGATTAAATCCCGTGAAGGAAAACCCAGCCTTTCTTTTTTAACACTAGTACTCCTAGTACGTACGTACTTATCCTGTTTGGGTCTAGGCCTTGCATTGCCAAACTTCGCCACACATTTTTTCCAAGCTTGCCTAAAGTTTTCAAAATGAGAAGGAGGTACACTTGCGCACGGCTATCGCGGTCGCGCCGCACCCTCACACGGTCGCTCCTGGACGCCGCGGTCGCACCGCACCCTCACACGGTCGTTCCTGCACGCCGCAAACCCAACCAAGGGAACGCACCCTCACTGACACGTGCTATCGCATGGGAACACACCAAACTCAGCCATCCTATCGCTGACACATAATTTTCTTTCATAGAGTATGTTTATCCAACCGCATGTTGGGGAGTATCTGTACGTCCCGTGCGGTGGCCTATTGGGGAAGAAGAAGAGGTGAGGAAGAAGGAAAGAAGGGTTAGGAGATGTAGGATATTCATCCAACCGCCTAAAATGGTAGACTGACCCAAGTCAGGCGACTTGCATAACAAATATATGTTTTTACATAGAAAAAGATCCATAAAAACAACAACATAAAGAAAAACTATCACTGCTCGCGGAAAGAGACGACCTCATCGTCTTTGGCTGCCGGCGCGAACCAACCATCGCTGCCGACGTGTGTCTCCGCACCGTGGTTGTCCTTGGCCTCCAGCTACTCGTTCAAGCGGAGCGTGCGGGCGCTCTCCACGGACGAGAGCACAGCCCGGTTCAAGTCGAGGACGTCCGGTTCCGCCTGCAGGAGGGCCTCGATGGTAGCGGCATCCGCACGCTCCGCGTTGAGTCGAGCCTCTGCCGCCCGGTTCAAGTCCAGGACGTCCGGTTCCGCCTGCAGGAGGGCGTCGATGAGAGCGGCATCCGCGCGCTCTGCATCTAGTCGAGCCTCTGCCGCCCGGTTCAAGTCCAGGATGTCCGGTTCCGCCTACAGGAGGGCCTCGATGGCAGCGGCATCCACGCGCTCCGCCTCAAGTTGAGCCTCCGCCGCCCGGTTCACATCCATGACATCCGGTTCCGCCTGCAGGAGAGCCTCGATGGCAGCGGCATGTGCGCGCTCCACGTTGAGTTGACCCTCTGCCTCCCGGTCCTCCTTTAGTATCACCATGTTGAACCGCTGGTCCGCCTACACCATGGGGGACTCGGACGCCGGCACGAAGTCGACGTCCATCGTCTCATACCCATCGGGGGCCTTCTGCGCTACGACCTCCGCCATGAACATTGGATCGGCTTCCTCCTTCTCGTAGCTTGGCTCCAGAGAACTCGGGGATTGGCCCGCCGCAAAGCGAGCTTGGGAACGGAGGTCTGTGGCGCCGACCGCCGCCGCGATTTCTGCGCGGTGCTCCGGTGTCAGCATCTTGTAGTAAGTGATCTTGCGGCGCACCATGGCTTTCCGGCGAACTAGGGGACGCTTGATGCGGGCTAGGGGATCAAAAGGTGGGGGAATGGGCTGGAGATTTGGTGTGGTTTTAGGGCAGTGGCTGGCGTACGCTGAGCAACGAAGGTTCTGGTGTGAATAGTGGTTCCGATGATGACCGGTCAATCGGTTATGACTGTACATCGCTCTTGTCGCGTTCGCGTTGCAGCCCGGCACGCTGGACCCTCCACGTCGCTCACTGAATGGAACGCACATCGTCTTGTGTTTTCGCTCGCTTGTGGGACCGTAGTTGAGAGCAAACCGACGTCCCTCCCCCTCCCCCGCCCACGTCATTTATTATACCACCACTCCCTTCGTTTTATGCGGAGTAAATAAAATCAGAGGGGGTATACTATGGATGAGGATCCCCTGACATGGCCGAACCCATTGAGTAACTGACATGCGGGGCCTAGCAAGCATGGGGTCTGCCAGTAAGTGACCGAAAGGGAGGGTAAGGCGGGAATACCTACGGAAGAGGATCCACTTCCACTATACTACTTTGACCAACTGTTAGAGTAATAATATATGACAAGCAACTTACACAAATGTTAGAGTAATAATACTCCCTCCTTTCCAGTTTATAAGGCTCAATTTAAAAATCTCTCCAACCAAGGTAGATGATGAGTGGTGGAATATTTTTTGTAGTTTGCAAAAGCACACAATTAATGCTCTTGTTTTCCTCAAAAAATTATGTTTACGAATGCATTAATTGCAATGCATGCATGCATAAAGTGCATGCATTGGTCAGTTTCTCTTAATACTTGCATGCAATGATTTAATGCACCTTGAAGTCTGAACATGTGATGGGGAACAACCAAATTGAGCCTTATAAAATGGAAAAACTAAAATTTTGAGATAATCCCTATAAACCGGAAAGGAGGGAGTATATGACATGCAACTTACACAAAGCATACAGGGTCTAATGCGTTTTTCGAGGCTAACTTTGACCAAATGTTAGAGTAATGTTATATGACATGCAACTTACAGAAAGCATACAGTCAAATTCGTATGTGAAAGGATTTTCCAATGATATAATTTTCACATTATACATCTCATGTACTATTAATCTTGTCAATAGTCAAATTGGAAACCATCTCGAGTGCAAATCTAGGAGTACGTACGAATCTAACAATATTGATTGGCGTTGTTGAATGTTGATACCTTTTTGATCAAAGTAGATATACTTTGACTACACATAAAACTTATATGTAAACTAGAAAGGATGGGAGGGAGTATATTGTACGTTCAAAAACGAAACGAACATTGAATACCCTTTATATATGATTTGCGGATGCTATGATCACCGGTTCAAAATTTTGAATCCGCCTTAGGTATCACGTGCCCCCACTCATTCCCTCTCGATTTCATCTCGGGGTCCGGAGATCTATTGGAAGAGGACTAGGGTGGGTACATGCGAATGATACTCGGCAGAATGTTCAAATGAGGCATGCGGGAGGATGGACTCGACTGGAGGGCGACATGATCGATGGAGAAGAGGGTTGGAGAGGAATGAGAAATAAGCAAACACCACATGATTATACTTGAACGGCTCAAATAAACAATAAGTTGTCTCGCTTGGCCTACATAGTGAAAGGCCTAATTCGCAACGCGGAGCACTGACGCTCGAATATGGCCGGGAAAACAGGGAAACAGACATGTGGGGCACACCCGTCGGGACGACGTAGCGCAGACTAGTCCAATGGAGGAGCTGGCCCACGACCTCCTCGCCACCGACCACCATTCATGTGGGTCGTTGGGGCCAACAATGGGGCGTAGCTCCAGCACCGCCTTTGGACACGGCAACCGCGGTGAGCGACACGCTCATATCGTCGCTAGACATGGTCGGTTTCAGTTTGCCGAGGGTGGCGTTAGTGCTGTGGCACGACCAACGGTATGTTTGGTTTGTGCCCAAGGTTGCCCCATCAAAGCATTGGGTAGCCAAAATTTTGGTTGAGGTATTGGTTGCCCATGATTTGGCCGACATTGGAAAGAAAAATGAACTTGAGTTGGCTAGAGTTCATTGGCATGCCAAAGAAATGGCAACCGTCCAAACAAAGACCAATCTTTGGGTCATGACCAAAATTTTGGTTGAGGTATTGGTTGCCCATGATTTGGTCGACATTGGCAAGAAAAATGAACTAGAGTTGGCTAGAGTTCATTGGCATGCCAGAAAAAATGGCAACCATCCAAACAAAGACCAATCTTTTGGTCATGACCAAAATTTTGGCAAGGTGCACTTTGGCCACAATCGAAACACACCCCAACACCCGGCTCGTCGAGGATGCACGGGGCGCCGCGACACGTCCGCGGAGTGGTGTAGCGCGGCCAACTGCATCCTCTGGACCTGAGACCATGCCGGGTCGTCTTGCTTTTCTAATGACATGCGGGGATCACATGTGAGCAAAGGGCATCTCCAACGTTGCCACGACCGCAATTGACTACCCTGGCACACCAAAACCCTCGTCCCTCGCGCCGTCATGCAGTGCGTTCCCAACCGGTGCCAGCTGCCCGCATTCATGCCGTCCGTTTGTATGTCGTCATTAAGAGGCTCGGTGCCCGCGGAACCAACTACAACGACTTAATGATGCACCCGGACGCTTGGCCTCATCGGAATGCGCTACTTAAAGCGGCAATGCCCAGCTAACGACCACACCATAGCGCATCATCCTCCTACCTGGAACCACATCCGCCATGACCGCAAGCGCGAACGCTCTGCGGGAGAGCTTGTCTTCGGGGATGGAGCTCGAGGTTGCGGCCCTCGCTCAAGTCGCCGCACAAGCGGTGGCCACGCTGGCGGCCAACAATGGGAGCATCGTCAGCCACGCGTCTTACTTGCCACCGTCCAACGTCTGGCACCGCCGAGGTCGGGGACTCCTCCGAGGATGAGTAGGGCATGGGAGGTGGCAGGGCATGGTGTGCCAACTGGCCGGTCCGTCTCCCGTGTTCTACTTTTCCTCGTCGGAGACCGCACCTTCACTTCACGGGTCTTGAACCCCGCCCCCGTACATGGAGATCACAGATGGAGGACGTCGGTAGCCGTCATAGAATAGGTTTAGGGTCGGGTTTCTTTTATTTTTTTGTCCTATAAAAGTTCGAAATGTAATGAAAATCTGTCGTGTTTGCATTAATCTCGGCCGGTGTATATGAACTTTCACAATAATATACATATTGTAGGAGTACTAGCAAGATGCCCGTGTGTTGCACGGAAGATCAAGATCTTGTGGGAGAAAAGGATGAACGAGGGAAAGCCTTATCTGCAAATGTGGAGAGGAGTGCGGGTAAATTGTCATAGTTTCTTTCCTATCTGTTAGATATAGGTCGGACGGCCTATATTGCAGGATCAGACACATCTTTCTACATCTACGGGAACCTACGAAAGGGTTAAAGTAAATTGCCTCTCTCTCTCTCCTCCCCTGATTTTCATGGTGGTGGGCCCCTCCCTCCCCCCAATCTACAATCAACAGCTCACACGTTTCACATTGCGTTAATTACGTAACTGGGATTACGTAGGTGTAGCATTACTCATCCTAAAAAACCCAACTAAGCCAACCTCCCAGCATATCGCGCGGGAAAAGACCCGGCCACGCCGTTTTGGTCGGGATTACCGGATTACTAGTAGTAGTATCGATGGACCGCGCGAAGCAACAGATTTTTTTAGGGGGCGAAGCACCTAGTTTAAAAGGAAAAAATGTGGTACACTCACAGCACTCCTGTCGCGGTCGCATTGCACCCCACACACGTTCGGTCCTGCACATGGCTCACGCAACAGAACGCGCTTCGGCTTGCCTCTTCACTGACATGTGCGACTACACTTGGAGAAACCGACCATGCGCCAAACTCTCCCCGCCCACCACGCGAAAATCCTCCCCCCCACACCCAAAAATTCCCCCCAAATCTGATTCAACTGCCCTTCGGCCAACTAGCCAATAATATTCCCCAAACCCCCCTTCCCCCCTGTCCCCCTCCACTCCATTCGCTCCGCCAAAGACGCCCTCCCCACTGCGCCGATACGTCGGTGCCGCGGTTCAGCGATCCTCTCGCTCCCAAAGTACGCTCTCATAGACTGCCGTCCTCTAGCCGCGCCGCCACCTCTGGCTACGTTCTTGTGGAGGCGCACGGCGGTCAGCGCCGCCACCGCTGGCGACGTTCGTGTGGAGATGCACGGCGGTCAGCTTCTCTCACGTACACGCACTCTATACTGAGGCCCCGTTCATGTCGGTGTAGCGCTGAATGTTAGCTGATAGATGATGTTAATCTCACTATTTGCCGAAGTAGTTTACTGTCAACATGCTCTCCTTAAGAAGCTTCCTTGCCCTGTTCTGCACTCAATCTGCTTAACTGAGATGGCATGCCAAGGCCGATTAGTTGCTAAAATATCCTGCCATATATTTATTGTGACGTAGATTGCCATGGTCTAGTAGCCAATCTGTTAGGTGAAATAGCTCTACACCATTTTATACTCGATCTTTGTTGCTGCGATGGCCTTCGATAGTTCGATGGCTGTGTGCTCGGCCTCATTGACTGTTGAAACAGCCTGCCATAATTTGGCACTTAAATCTGTTTGCTGAATTAGCATTACATATATTTCGTTACTTAGATCTGCTCGTCCAAATATCATGCCATAGCTTTAGACATCGACCTAGGTATTTTTTTCTGGACTTCATAAAAAAACATATATGTTTTTCCTGTAATATCTAGTAGAAGAACTAATTTGTATGTCTAACAGATGGACAGGACTTGGATAACTTCTGCTCAAAGATTCTCCGCTGCATATGTCGAGGGGGTTGAAAACTTCATGAACTTTATCAGAGCTGAGTACGGTGGTCCGAAATCAGATGTGCTCTGCTCGTGTAGCAGTTGTATGAATTCAGTTACAAGACCCCAGTCAACTGTGCAAAATCATCTACACTTGTATGGGATGTCAGTTACATATACTAGGTGGGTTCATCATGGTGAAGCTGTGAACGTCAATGTTATTGACTACGTGGAAGCAGCAGATCACCATCTTGATCTTCCTGATGCTCGGGTGGAAGAGGAGGAGGAGGTGGTGGTGGCGGAGCCAGTGAGTTTGACCAACATTGAAACAATGCTACGAAATGCTCGTGCATTCCGTGAACTTTCACCTGCAGAAGCAAAATGGTGGGCCCGCATGTTGGAACAATGCAATGTTGCTGTCACCCCAGGAAATAAGCTGTCAGTATTCTCAGCTATGGTCACCTTTCTTCAGGTGAACACATCTGAGTGGATGACCAACAAATCATTCGATGTGATGTTGGCTACTTTACATGAATCTTTCCCAGATGCGTCTGAGCTGCCACACACCTACAGTAAAATGAAGAATTTCCTTCGTGCAGTTGGAATTGGATATGATATGATCCATGTTTGTAAGAATAATTGTGTTCTGTTCCCGAAGGATTATGCCAACTTAATTGAATGCCCGAAATCCAAATCATCAAGATGGAAAGATGGCGATGCTGTGAAGAGGATTCATCATAATGTTCTGAGACATTTTCCAATTACACCAAGATTGCAGAGGTTGTTTCATGATGCTGAAACAAGAGAGGATGTACTGTGGCATTCTAGGAACCAGGAGTACAGAGATCAGAATGTAATGAGCCATCCATCTCATGGTAGTGAGTGGAAAAGCTTCAATGATAAACACAAAGAGTTTGCTGCTGACCCGAGAAACATTATACTTGTCTTAGCTTCAGATGGATTTAACCCATTTGGCCACCAGAGCGCCACATATAGCATGTGGCCAGTGCTTGTTATCCTTACAACATGCCTCCAAATGTCTGCACCGATGAACCAAACTACATGATGGCCTTGCTCATCCCAGGTCCAAAAAGTCCTGGAAAGGATTTTGATTTGTTCATGGAGCCTCTTGTGGAGGAACTTCAATAGCTATGGAAGGGTGTTCTCACTCGAGACCTATATAGCAGCCGACCAGCTGATTTCTTTCTGCGTGCTGTTATAATTTGGTGCATCCATGATTATCCGGCTTTGGGCACTATGTCAGGGCGAATGACACATGGTTACAATGCATGTGTTCACTGTGATAGGAATCCGCTGTCATACGCAATACTTAGCAAGATCTGTTACATTGGACATCGCCGTTTCCTTGCCAAGGACAAGACGCATCCTAGAAAATACCGAAGACATGTGTTCAATGCAAAGCATAAAAACTGTGATGCGCCAAAGAGGTTCACTGCCGATGAGTTGCAAGTGGAATTAGAGAAGGTCAGGCATATTACACCAGGAAACCATCCTGGTAATGGTAGCGGGAAAAGGAAGCTTGGCAGGGTAGAAGAGAGATTATTGTTTACCTGTAGCTCCACTTTGTGGGACTTGGAGTATTGGAAAGATTTGGATCTAAGGCATAATGTTGATGTGATGCACATCGAGAAAAATATATGTGACAGCATTATCGGCACACTTCTTCATATTGAAGGCAAGACGACTGATACCTTAAAATCTAGGATTGATTTGACACACCTGGGTATCAGAAAGGATTTGCAGGTGCAAGATGAAGGTAAACCACGGGATATGGCACCAGCTGTGTACGTCTTGGACAAGGTAAAAAGAAAAGAATTCTGCTAGGTCCTGTCACGTGTGAGATTCCCACATGGATTTGCTTCCAACCCTGAAAGGAGAGTTAGTGTAGATGGAAACAAGGTACAAGGGTTGAAAACTCATGACTGCCACGTCCTACTTCAAAGGCCGCCCTGACTTATACAGAGCAGTTGCAGAGTTGGGACAATTCTTCAGGGAACTCTGTAGTAGGAATATCAGGATAGATGCTTTGGAGCGTCTTAGAGACAAGATACCAACTATCATGTGCGACCTTGAGAAGATATATCCTCCAGCCTTCTTTGATGTGATGGTGCATTTGGCTGTTCATCTACCTAATGAGGCACTACTTAGAGGTCTAGTACAGTATGGCAGGATGTACCCTATTGAAAGGCGGCTAGGCACTTTCAAGGGCTATGTTACGAACAGAGCTAGACCCGAGGGTTCCATTGCAGAGGCCTACATTGCTACAGAAGCGTTGACATTCTGCTCAAAATACATTGAAACAGCTGATCAGCTTAGCAAAGAGGTGGGTGAAGACAATCCCGGGCTCAATGTTTTCGATTATTCTGTTCGAGTTACAGGGAAGAGTCGACAAGAGGACAAACCTAAAGATTTGGACAAAATGGTTTGGTATGTGTTGAATAACTGTCCTGAGATACTACCTTATGTCAAGTAAGTGCAGTACTGCAACTTATACATCGTAATCTACTAAACTTGCAGCACATTCTTATATATTTAGATGTTTGACGCGATCACTATGTTGTGCAGCATCTACAAAGAGGAGTTACTGCCGCAAAATCCAAGAAACATTGACAAACTGGTTATGGCAGGATTTGCGAAATGGTTCAAGAACCATTTAAGCTTTTGAAGTGCACTGTCAGTTTTTTTAATATATTGAGTACATAAGATGATCAGCTTGTCTATTTTCTAACCATAGGTTAAGAAGATGCAGGAGGATGGGCAGGCAGTTGATGATGCCCTTTACTCACTAGCAATGGGTCCTGATACTCGGGTAAGACATTATGAATCTTGTTGGAGATGTGTGCTACAACACCCTTGCACGAGACGAAGGCAGGAAGACACAAAACAGTGCCATCATGAGCATGAATACGTATGACAAAGAGACAACTGAAATGTATGCTAACATAACAGACATTATTCAGTTGCAGTATATCTCCAGTTTCAAGGATCATCGGTGTGTGGTTCTGTTGTGCTGTCGTTAGTATAAACTGTTTTCCAGGATCGCAAAACCCAGAGGTGATGATTATTTCAAATCCATCAATGTCAAGGCGGCGTACCAGACCAATGAGCCTTTTATTTTGGCAAATCAAGCAACACAGATATTTTTCTTGGAAGACACATTTGCACATAGCGATGACTAGAGAGTATTGCAAAGGTTTGAGCAGAGGAATTTGTTTAATGAAGTTGCACAACAAGATGATGCTTACACTGCTCCTGATGTACAAGATAACACAGATGTTCCTAATATCTTTCAGAACCATCACGTCAATGACGCCAACAAAAAGATTGCCTGTCGTGCTATGGACATACAAGAGTTGATCAAGAAGAAGCCAACGTTCGAGGACGTTGAGGGCGAAGAAGAAGATGACACTGTGGGGAATTACGATTCAGACTGATACACATGGCGAAGATGTTGACGCTGCTGCTGCGGATGATGATTACATTGCTTTTCTCGTATTTGCCTGTCAGAAGACATTTTTTTATCTACTATGTGAAATTGTGTTTGCTATGACAACTAAAACCTGATGAACATGTTGTTTAGTATTTTGCTGTGAGAACATCACTTGTTATGTATGTTGATTTGTGTTTGGTGATTGTATGACAACTAAAACATGATGACATTGTTGTTTAGCTGTACTCATATTTGGTTATGAAACTTGAATTTGATGTCATAGTTTGCTGTTGGACTGCAATTTGCTCGACATCTTCGAATGAGAACAAAGCTGACCCGACAGGGCCTCTGCTATTTATTTATTTATATGAACAAAAGGGGATACCCCCTGATTTTCGTTAATAGAAATAATTAGATGTTCACAACACTACACCCAGCCTGCTACACAGGTTTCATTCATTACTAGTTTCAGCAAAGTGCTCATGTCGTAGCCACTAAATACATCACGAGTGCTACATACACTGCAAATAAAGAGACAATCATCCTACAGAGCACATCGATTTTGCCCATTATCTTCACAAGCTCTTTCATCTCCTCATTGTTGTCAAGGCCGTTCAGCAGCTGTTGCTTGGCCATGATCAGAGGAACTGCATCTTTAAGCTTCTGCTCTGCATCTTCCTCTTCTGTCGTTCCTTCAGTTACTTATCCAACACCCCAACCTGCTGGTATTGGGATTCCTCGGCTAACCAAATAATCAACATAGTTGCATTCCCCCACATCAGCAACTTCCCAGAAATACAAATCACACAAATCTTCCCTTTTCTGCACGAATCAAATTGGTAGATCATCAACCAAACTATTCAAAAAATCAGCAACTAAAAGCAGCAGAACAACAGTTAAACATATTATTACCCCATGATTCGGGCATTTGTAGAAGACTCGGCCAGGGTTGCGGATTGTGGTTGAGACGTGACAGATGACTCTGCATGATTTGCAGCAGTGGCACCACACCAACGGGAGCGGGTTGCGATGAGCAATCGGCTGCGGTGCGCATGCTGGCAAGGGTGTGATGAGACCCACAGGCGATGGTACGGGTTGCGACTTGGCGCATATCTGGTTGTTGCCTGCTGAAGAGCAGGTGGACGAGCAGCCAGCAGACATGGTTGCTGCGGACAGAGCTTCTGATGCTAGGCAGAGTAAGTAGAGAAGAGGAGAAGCGAATGTTGGATATGTCAGTTTCATTACTTGCAGAGTAGCATAGCACCATATATAGTCATAGTCTAGGTTTGGATTCGAACCAGCTACAGGAGCACGTCTTTCTTTTTTCTAAAACTCGGCAACGTCTCATTACTGGTACACTAGCTTGTTCTGTACGCCTTCCCAAGTCTTTGATTTTCTTTCCCTTTTTTGCAAGGAAGGAAGGAGGACAAAATTGAGAGTTCCTGGGACTCGAACCCAAGACCTCTCAGTTGAAAACCAAGGGTGCTAGTCACTTATGTGGCGAATGTTCCCTATGAGGAGGACGGCAGACGAACGCATTTTCCTCGTAGTTTTCTTCCTATATATAAAAAAACTATGCTGCTTGGTGTCCGCTTAGTCAACAAAACGATTGTGCCAACCTTGACCGTTGGATTGACATTCAATGTCTGTCGTGTTTCTTCAGTCTCTTCTTCCTCGACCCGCCAAAGCTAAACCAGCGCGGGCGGGACCGCCTGCTCCCGCCTCCCACGGCTGGCTGTGATCTACCCCGGCTCCTGTTTGTTCTCGTCTGAGGACTCACCATCGCCCTCCGCCTTGGTTCGCTCGCTGCGGCGCCGCCCTCCGGTGTTGTCAACATGGTCAACAACCAAGAGGAATAAGGAGATGACTGTACATGGTGAGGATGATAGTCGGGACCCAGCAGCGCGCAGTAATTTTGTTTTTTCGGGACGGAGAAGGGTATCAACTGGGTTGTGCGGGACCCATGGCCCGTCTAGCCCAGGCTTTTATTTCATATCTTTAGCACATGGCCAGCCCAGTTTGTTTTTTTCCTTTCCAAAAATTGCTAGCCAGCTATTTTGTTTTTTGCAGAATAACCAACGTTGGCTTACTTGCTTTTCTACGCCCTGCTGGGCCGAAAATCTTTCAAGACGAGGAGGGATGCATTTTGCCCAGAAAATGGGCTATAAGTAATAAGAAATGGGCTATAAGTAATAATAAATGGACTGTAAAATGAAAAAATACAGCAAACAGACAATTAGTTCCAAAATATTGTTTTCTTTTGGATTTTGATATTTTAAATTTCATTGTTTTTGTGCGGGTAAAATTTCATTGAATTTAAATTAAGGTATATTTAGATTTAAAATTAATTTGAATCTGGGTAGAAATTTCAGGCTGTATGCTGTTTGGGACAGATTTGGAGGCTGACTTGTGGGTCTACTAGGTTGACGTGTACTTTGGCTTTGTCAACTTAGTCCACAAACGATTCTAGCAGCATTGACCGTTGGATGTTAATCCAACAGCCGTGCTGCTTCTTCAATATCTGATCTTCTTGCTCCAGCCGCCCAAACTAGCTCCGGTGGGACTGCCTGCTCCTGCCTCCCGTGGCCGGCTGTGCTGCCACACAGGCCGCACCGCCCCACCCTACTTCATTGCTGGCCAGGCCATTCCTCTACTCACCCACACCTCCTGTTATTTTCCGGCGACGGCAGCCGGACCAGTAAACCCTCGTACTCCCCATCGCGTGGGCAACCATTGCCGACTCTTCCCCGGCTCCGTGTCGTTCCCTTCCTAGGCCTCGCCGTCGTCCACCGCCATGGTGCTCTCAGCGCGGCCTGGTCAACTTGATCAAGGAACGACATCCATCGGTCGTGGATTGTACGCGCAAAATAATGATTCCTCCACCTGACAGCTGGGATCCACCGGAAGGGCCTTTGTATTTCACGAAAAAAATGTTCCCCCCGCTGACATGTCGGACCCACCGGCTATATCTTCGCACGCAAGGAAGTGCCTCCTTATTACGCACAAAAAAATGAATACCCCCCTGCTAGCTGGGACCCACCATAGTGGGAGGATGACTTGTGGGCCAACAAAGTTGACGGGGACGGAGGGCTTTGTCAACTTAGTCAATATGAACGATTCTAGCTCCAGTGACCGTACGATGTCCATCCAAAGGCCGTAGTGCTTCTTCAACCTCTTGTCTTCTTGCTCCAACCGCCCAAAGCAGCGCCGGTCGTGCCGCATGCTCCTGCCTCCCGCGGTCGGATGTGCTGCCGCGGAGGCATCACCGCCCCCTACTATTCCCACCGCTGGCCAGGCCCTGCGGCGACGGCAGCCTCACACCACAGCCAAACCAGTGAACCGGTGTACTCCTCTTCGCACGGGCTTCCACTGCCGCGTCTTCCCCGGCTCCGCGTCGTCCCGTTCCTAGGCCTCGCCGTCGTCCAGCGCCGTGGTGCTCTCCGCACGGCGTGGTCAACGTGGTCAAGGAACGACTTCCATCGGAAGAGTACTGTACGTGGAGAGGCTGACAGCTGGGTCCATGGCCACAGCCCGGTTTTTTTGTGATTTGCCAAGTAAGTCGCTTTGTTAGGCCTATTGGGCTGCAAATCTTTCAAGACGAGGAGAGCTTTCATTCGGCTGGCCGAGAAAATGGCCCATCAGTAATGAGAAATGGGCTATACATTTTTAAAACACATCAAACCGGCAATTAGTTTCAAATATCATTTTTTTCATTTCAAGATTTTAAATTACATTAATTTTTATGCATGGAGAATTTGTTGGATTTTATATTGATATACATTTATTTTTAAAATCAGTTTGAATGTGAATCGAAATTTCGGGATTAAAAACAGTTCGGACCGCACCGAAATATGCAAAATTTTGTATAATTTTTTAACCGTGGCCCCAATTTGGGTTGTAATGCAAACAAAAAGAATATGGGCGCCAAAAAAACCTTAAGAATTAGCAAATGGGCTGAAAATTATTAGAAATAATGGCAGATGGGTTCTATGCTGTTTTCCACATATTTGAGGCTTTCCTAAAAAAAGGTTGACGCACAAGCAGTGACTGTTGGATGTCCATCAAACAGTCGTCGTGCTTCTTCAATCTCTGCTCTTCCGCGCAGGCCTACCTGCTCCCTCCTCCCCGCGGCCGGCTGTGCTGCCGTGCAGGCCTCACCGCCCACCGTACTCTCGTTGCTGGCCTAGCCATCCCTCTACTCACCCACACCTGCTGTTATTCTCCGGCGATGGCAGATGAACTAGTAAACCCTCGTACAGTCGTACTCCCCTCTGCGTGGGAAACAACTGCCGAGTCTTCCCTGCCTCCGTGTCGTTCCCTTCCTAGGCCTCGCCGTCGTCCACCGCCCTGGTGCTCTCGGCACGTCCTGGTCAACGTGGTCAATGACCGATATGCATCTGAAGTGGATTGTACGTGGAGAGGCTGACAGCTGGGTCCACAGCCGCACGCAAGGAAATGCCTCCTTATTACGCGTAAAATAATGATTCCTCCACCTGACATCAGGGACCCACCGAAAGGGCCTCTGTATTTCGTGAAAAAAACTATACCGCCGCTGACAGCTCGGACCCACCAGCTATATCTTCGCACACAAGGAAGTGCCTCCTTATTACGCACAAAAAATGAATACTCTCCCTGTTAGCTGGGACCCAGTATAGTGGCAGGCTGACTTGTGGGCCTACTAAGTTGACAGGGACGGAGGGCTTTGTCAACTTAGTCAATATGCACGATTCTAGCTCTAGTGACCGTACGATGTCCATCCAACGGCCGTAGTGCTTCTTCAACCTCTGGTCTTCTTGCTCTAGCCGCCCAAACCAGCGCCGGTCGTGCCTCGTGCTCCTGCCTCCCATGGCCGGCTACGATGCGGCGGAGGCCTCACCGCACCCTACTACTCCCACCGCTACCCAGGCCATCCCTCTACTCACCCACACCCCCTGTTACTCTGCGGCGATGGCAGCCTCACACCGCAGCGAACCAGTGCCCTCGTACTCTACGCGTGGGCATCCACTGTCGCGTCTTCCCCGGCTCTGCGTCGTCCCCTTCCTAGGCCTCGCCGTCGTCCACCGCCCTGGTGCTCTCGGCGCGGCGTGGTCAATGTGGTCAAGGAACGGCTTCCATTGGACGTGGACTGTACGTGGAGAGGCTGACAGCTGGGTCCACGACCGCATCAAGGAAGTGCCTCCTTATTATGTGCAAAATAAGGATTCCTCCACCTGACAGCGGGGACCCACTGGACAGGCCACCGTATTTCTCCCCCCTGACTGCTGGGACCCACCAGCTACATCTTCGTAGGCAAGGAAGTACCTGACAGTCGGGACCCACCTGGTCGAAGCGTACATAGCGTTGTCATTCTGGTCGCGAACGTGTACGTACATACTGGTTGATGTAGAGGAGCGCACGTGTCATAGTAGAGGCGCGCACGTGTCGTAGTAGAGGCGTGCACGTAGCATGTACACGTACGTACAGCGGCTAGGGTGCAAGAAAGAAAATACGGCCACATATGTGTACATACGGGCGGGGTCTCAAACGCCTACTCGCGCACACGTACGGCCAGGGCTCGTGTACATTGCTGGGTCGGAACGGAGAAACAGCGTCGTTGTCGTGTTCATGGAGAGGCAACGGAATGCGTCATGTTCATGGGGAGGCAACAGAATGCGTCGTGTTCATCGGGAGGGCTTGGACGGAATAGGCGATGGAAACGAGGCCTAGCGTACCGCAGAACGGAGGAAACGGCCTTGTGTTCGACCGGCCACGTTCGAAATGGGATCCTGTTCATCGGGAGGGGTCTGGCGTACCGCAAAACGGAGGAAACGGACCTCCTACGGTCGAAACGGGGGTCCTCTTGATCGGGAGGGGTGTGGCGTACCGCAAAATGGAGGAAACGGACTTGCGTTGGAGCGCTACGGTCGAAACAGGGGTCCTGTTCATCGGGAGGGGTGTGGCGTACCACAAAACGGGACTCCACGGGATATTGTTCATCTCCACCGTCGACCTCCTCCAGCCTCCACGGGCTCCTGTTCATCCAGCCTCCACCGCGCGCTACTCCACTGGCTACTGTTCAACCACCCCTCCACCCTCTACTGTTCATCCAGCCCTCCACACCACGGGGTCCTATTGAACCACCCCTCCACGGGCACCCCTCCACCATCTACTGTTCATCCAGCCCTCCACACCACGGGGTCCTGTTCAACCACCCCTCCACCGTCTA
>NC_041392.1:487483120-487524773 GCF_002162155.2 Triticum dicoccoides | reverse complement strand
ACTGTTCATCCCATCGATCGGCTTCAATTAGCAGCAGTAGCGAAGGAATTGTTCGATCGGTTCAGTTAACAGCCATCGATCGATCGCTCGGGTTCAGTAACGCGTAGCCTGCAGTGCAATCGCTCGGGTTTAGTTAGAGCCCAATGCCTCGCTCGGGTTCAGTTAGAGCCAACGCCTCGCACACACGCGCATACGTGTACGAGAGAAACATGCATCGCTCGGCCCCCGACCTCCCACCGTAACTGGGAACTCCCCGAAATTTTCCTCCCCCTCGCTTCTACCACGGTTTTTTCTGTCATGGACGGCCCAAAGAATGTCATGCAGCTGCGTCTCCGGCCCGCCCAGGACAAAAAGCCCATTTTCTGTCATGATTTTTTGTCATAGAAGTAGGAGCCCACTACGTCTATGATGATACCGGGTTTTGTCACAATTATCATCATAGAAGTGTCATATGTATGACAAAAAAATTCGTTCGGCCCAAAATGTCACGGATGTGTCTTTTTTTTGTAGTGTGCTGAACGCAGCTCAGGCAGAGGACTCTTCAGAAGTGATCATGGGTAACATTCCTGTTAATGATATTCCTGCAAGAGTTCTTTTTGATACTGGTGCATCTTTGTCATTCATATCGAAGCCTTTTGCATCCATGCACGATTTTCATACTGTCGAATTGCCTAAGCCAATAGCGGTTTCCTCTCCGGGTTTGTTCATGAACACCAAAATGATGGCTCCGGATGTTTCTATCAAGATGCGAGATTATAAATTTCTATCCTCTCCAATGGTCCTTGGTAACTCGGATATTGATCTAATTCTCGGCATGGACTGGCTTTCTAAGCACAAGGCTCAACTTGATTGTGCTGCCAGGTGAATTCAATTGACATACTCGTCTGAGGATGTGATCATCTATGCAGCTCGTGATGATACCATTCGACTGTTTTCTCTCAACGAGAAGGGCGAGTTGGATGCCATCTCTCAGATTCCAGTCGTTTGTGAATATCAAGACGTCTTTCCAGAAGAGCTTCCAGGAATGCCTCCTCACCGGCCAGTTGAATTCGTCATTGATCTTGAGCCTGGCATGGAACCTGTTTGCAAACATCCTTACAAGCTTGGACCGGAAGAGTTGAAGGAGCTGAAGAAACAACTCGATATACAAGAGCGTATGGGTCTCATCCGACCAATTTCTTCTCCTTGGGGTTGTGGTGTTCTTTTCGTCAAGAAGAAGGATGGAACGGACCGACTTTGCGTCGACTACCGTCCATTGAACAAGAAGACCATAAAGAACAAGTACCCACTTCCCAACATCAATGAGCTTTTTGAACAACTCAAAGGTGCTCAAGTATTCTCCAAGCTTGACCTCCGTATGGGCTATCATCAGATTCGCATTTGTGAACAAGACATCCCCAAGATAGCATTCAGAACAAGCTATGGTTCCTATGAATACACTGTCATGTCTTTCGGCCTTGTCAACGATCCTCCAACATTCTCTCACATGATGAACTTCATCTTCAACCCATACACAAATGACTTCGCCTTGGTCTATCTCGATGACATTTTGGTCTTTTCCAAGAACAAGGAGGATCATGCCAAGCACTTGAGATTGGTGCTGGACAAACTCAGAGAACATCAGTTCTATGTGAAGTTTTCAAAGTGCGAGTTTTGGCTCGATGAGGTTCTCTACCTTGGGCATATCATCTCCGCCAAGGGCATAGCTGTTAATCCTGAAAAGGTGTCTGCAATTGTGAATTGGAACCGCCTCAGAATGTGAAGCAACTCTGTAGCTTCCTTGGGCTCGTGAACTATTGTCGAAGATTCGTTGAGAATTTCTCTAAGATCGCGAAGCCTCTTTCCGACCTTCTCCAGAAGCATGTGAAGTATGTCTGGACACCTGAATGTGATGTGGCTTTCAACACCCTCAAAGAGAAGTTAGTCACAGCTCCAGTTATGACTCCTCCTGATGAATCCAAACAATTCGAGGTTTTCTGTGATGCTTCCCTGCAAGGTCTCCGTGTTGTGTTAATGCAAGAGAAGAAAGTTGTGGCCTATACCTCTCGCCAGTTGAAGCCCAAGAAAAAGAACTACCCCACTCATGACCTCGAGTTGGCGGCAGTTGTCCATGCTCTTTTAACATGGAGACATCTCTTATTGGGAAGAAAAGTGGACATCTTCACTGATCATAAGAGTCTCAAGTACATCTTCACTCAGCCCAACCTCAACCTCAGGCAGACTCGTTGGGTCGAGATGATTCAAGAGTATAATCCGAGTATTGAATATACTCCAAGCAAGGCCAATGTCATTGTTGAAGCTTTGAGCAGGAAGGCTTACTGCAACAGTTTGATTCTCAAGCCCTTCCAACCGGATCTTTGTGAAGCTTTCCACAAACTTAATCTCCAAGTTGTTCCTCAAGGATTCCTTGCCAACCTCCAAGTCTCTCCTACTTTGGAAGATCAGATTCGTGAGGCTCAACTTCTTGATGCTATGGTGAAGAAGGTGAAGATTGGGATTGCCAAGAGCCAACCCAAGTACAAGTACTATCGCCTTGATGACAAAGATACTCTATTCTTCGAGGATCGAATTGTTGTTCCTAAGGGTGACCTTCGTAAAGTCATTATGAATGAGGCTCACAATTCACTCCTATCTATTCATCCTGGAAGTACAAAGATGTACCATGACCTCAAGCAGTCGTATTGGTGGAGTCGAATGAAGCGCGAGATTGCTCAGTTCGTGAATGAATGTGATGTCTGCAGAAGAGTGAAAGCAGAACGCTAACGGCCAGCTGGTCTCCTCCAACCTCTTGCCATTCCAGAATGGAAGTTTGACCATATTGACATGGACTTCGTGACTGGATTTCCCAAGTCCAAGCGTGGCAATGATGTTATCTTCGTTGTCATCGACAAGCTCACTAAAGTGGCTCATTTTCTTCCTATCAAAGAATCTATCATAGCAGCATAGTTGGCAGAGCTATATGCCTCCAGGATTGTCTCCTTGCACGGCATTCCGCAGTTGACATCTTCATATCATGGAAGCATTTTCACCTCTAAGTTCTGGGATTCCTTTCAGAAGGCTATGGGCACCAGCATTCGCTTCAGCACAGCCTTCCATCCTCAAACTAGTGGCCAAGTCGAGCGAGTAAATCAAATTCTTGAAGATATGTTCAGGGCATGTGTCATTTCTTTCGGTATGAAGTGGGAAGATTGTCTTCCATATGTCGAGTTCTCCTACAACAACAGCTTCCAAGCGAGTTCGGGCAAGGCCCCATTCGAGATCCTCTATGGCAGAAAGTGTCGTACTCCTCTTAATTGGTCAGAGACTGGTGAACGCCAACTTCTTGGCAATGACTTGATCACATAGGCTGAAGAAATGTGCAAAGTCATTCGTGCAAATCTCAAAGCCGTGCAATCGCGCCAGAAGATTTACTATGATAGCAAGCATCGTCACTTAGCTTTCGAGATCGGAGACCATGTCTACCTCCGCGTCTCTCCAATGAAAGGTACTCGTCGCTTCGGTATCAAAGGGAAGCTTTCCTCTAGATACATGGGTCCTTTCAAGATCATTAGCAAAAGAGGCAATCTCGCCTATCAACTTGAGCTTCCATCCAACTTTGCAAATGTGCACGACGTGTTTCACGTGTCTCAGCTTCGCAAGTGTTTCAAGACTCTTGACTGCACCATCAACTTCGAAGAGATTGATCTCCAAGAAGACCTATCTTATCATGCGCATCCCGTTGCTATTCTTGAAGAAACTGAGCGCAAGACTTGCAACAAGTCTATCAAATTCCTGAAAGTGAAGTGGTCACATCATTCCGACCGGGAAGCTACCTGGGAACGCGAGGACCACCTCCGTTCCGAATATCCGGAGTTTTTCTAGTCCTAGATCTCGGGACGAGATCCTTTTGTAGTGGTGGAGTGTTGTAATGCCCCGTATGTTACTTGCCATATTTGTATTCCAACTCTTGTCATTTCCGGCTCTAAGTTATGATGTTCCCTCATGGTTGGGTTTTGTCTTCGTTTTGCATTTTGTCCATGTCATGCATCTCATATCATGTCATCATGTGCATCGCATTCGCATACGTGTTCATCTCATGCATCCGAGCATTTTCCCTGTTGTCCGTTTTGCATTCCGGCACTCCTACGTCCTCCGGTGTCCCCTTTTGCCTCTTTTCGTGTGCGGGTGTTAAACATTCTCATATTCGACCGAGACTTGCCAAGCGGCCTTGGTATACTACCGGTAGACCGCGTGTCAAGTTTCCTGCCATTTGGAGTTCGTTTGATACTCCAACGGTTAACTGAGGAACCGTAAAGGCCTCATGTGTGTTGCAGCCCAACACCCCTCAAAAGTGGCCCAAAACCCATCTAAACCCTCTCCATCCTCTCGGCCGTTTGATCACGATCGCGTAGCCGAAAACTGCACCTCATTTGGACTCTCCTAGCTCCCAGAATCTGTAAATAGGCCTCCCCCTCCGAAATTCGCGGACGAAACCCTAGCTCCCCCTCTCCTCGCGCCGCCAGACACGTCCGGATCTGGCCGGACGCGTCCGCCGCCATGCCCGACCAATCATAGTGCGCCACATGGCACCTCCACCACCACCCGCCGCCGCGGCCCGGCGAGCCCGCCCGGCCTATCGCCGCCCCGCGCCTCCACGTGCCTCGCCCCGCCGCCCCATTGTCGGCGCTCCTCGCCGCCGCGCCGCCGCAGCCGCCATCGCTGGTCGCCGTCGATGCCGGGAGCCTCGCCTGACCCCGCACCGTGCCCCGCGGTGCCGCGCCAACTCCGGCGACGCGCCGCCCGACCCCGCGCCGGCCGGCCTAGCCAACGCCGGTGCCTCCCCGAGTTCCTCTCCCGCGTCCCCGGCCACCACGTCCATCAATTCCGGCGAGACTCCGGCGGACTTCGCAAACCGTGGCCCGATCTGGATCTGAGAAGAACCTAGGGTTGACCCCTCTTTTTCTCTAAGTCCCCAGTTTCTTATATTTTCTAGCATTCTTCATCATGCCATATCTCATCATCCGTAGCTCCGTTTCTTGCGACTGGCATATCAAATCGTTCATCTATTCGTCCTCTTCATTTCATTCCATTGCACCATGCTTGTTTGAGTCCATCTTGATTCCTAAAATGTTGTTGCAAGAGTGCTATATAATGTTAGTTTCTGTTTCTTAACAGATTATGAGCATTTGTCATTTTTGCCATGATTATTGTGTGCCTCCTATGAACTTGAGCCCTACATGTGTTTTGGGCTATGCTATGCCATCTTTACAGGGGTGTATGCCATGTATTTTTGTGATCAATTTGGTTACTAGCACATGCATGCAAAGTAGCTCTCGTGATGTTGCTGATTTCAGGGACTTAGAATTCTTCTAAGTCATTTCCCTGATGTTATTTTTATGCCATGTATTCATGTTGCTACAGAGTGATCCATGCCTCTTTTGAGCATGTTCAGTAAGGATGATTTTGAGATATTGTTATGTTATATCCATCCATGTCTTTGTTTGCAATTATGGAGTACCTAGCATGACTCAATCTTTCTCTACTTTTGCTATAAAATGTTCCTGGCAGATTGTTTACGTGTTAATCAATTTTGCCGAGGTTGTTGTAGTTGATCCATGCATGCTATGAGGTTGTTATTGCCCTTGTTAGCTTCTTGATAATGTCTTCTTTCTGTGTGTATGCTTATTTTGTCATGCAATGCCTTGTGGTGAGTGCATCGAGCTCGCAAACATGCCTACGTAACTCTGTTTTTGCCATGTCCAGTTTTCTTCTACGTCTGAATCTGTTAACGAAACTTGCTATGTTTACATGGGAGCCATCATGTTTTCTGTGCCCTTTTGGCTTATGGTCAGTAAGGGACTTTTGTTATATGCTTTGAGTAGTTTCATGCCATGCCTTGATTTGCCATGATATGTTCCTGTAGCATGTTGTTATCTTGCTCTAAACATTGCTTCCTGATGTTAAATCCTGACATGTTATTTTCACTAAGTCTGAGATGCTGATATCTTTTGCACTTTTGCCATGCTTGTTTGAACCTGCTCTTGCGTGATTTAGCCATAGCTCAGTGTTCATCTTTTGTCAAGAATCTTGAGTGGATCACTTCGATGTGCTTTGTTGCTATGTTAGAGTGCAGTAGCTTAATTTCTTGTTGCATTCTAGATGGCATCGTGCAGTTAATCGCAGAATTGTGCCATTATTGTTTTGCTTGCCATTTGCAAACCGTGCATCCGATTCCGGTGATCTTTATATCGATTTCGACCGAAATCAACTCATATTTCCAGCGGCACTCTTGGTTTGCCAAGTTGAGTCCTGGTTCAATCATTCCCTTCCGGAGCACGCATATGCATTGCATATTACATCCCGCATATCATGCCATGTTTTGCATCATGTTGCTTGCACATTGCACCATGGTTGATTGTGGTTCCTTTTGCTTGTGTTCTTGACTTGGGTAGAGCTGGGAGACGAGTACGTGATCGAGTAACCCGTTGAGTACACTTACGCGGATCAAGCTTACGTCAACTCGGAGAACTTTGTAGGCAAGATGACCATACCCTCGAAATCACTTCTGTCTTTGCTTGCTAGTTGCTCGCTCTATTGCTATGCCTATGCCGCGTTACGTACCACTTGCTATATCATGCCTCCCATATTGCCATGTCAAACCTCTGACCCACCTTGTCCTAGCAAACTGTTGTTTGGCTATGTTACCAATTTGCTCAGCCCCTCTTATAGTGTTGCTAGTTGCAGGTGAAGATTGGAGTTTCTTCCTTGTTGGAACATGTTTATTGTTGGGATACCATTATTATACCTTGTCTACTTTAATGCATCTATATACTTGGTAAAGGGTGGAAGGCTCGGCCTTATGCCTGGTGTTTTGTTCCACTCTTGCCGCCCTAGTTTCCGTCATACCGGTGTTATGTTCCTTGATTTTGCGTTCCTTACGCGGTTGGGTTATAATGGGAACCCCTTGACAGTTCGTCTTGAATAAAACTCCTCCAACAAGGCCCAACCTTGGTTTTACCATTTGCCACCAAGCCTTTTTCCCTTGGGTTTCGCGGACTCAAGGGTCATCTTTTTTAACCCCCCGGGCCAGTGCTTCTCTAAGTGTTGGTCCAACCTGAGAGATGTCCGGCGCCCCCTGGGCAACCAGGGTCTATGCCAACCTGGCGTCTTGCCCATCCGGTGTGCCCTGAGAACGAGATATGTGCAGCTCCTATCGTGATTTATCGGCACATTCGGGTGGCTTTGCTGGTCTTGTTTTACCATTGTCGAGATGTCTTGTAACCAGGATTCCGAGTCTGATCGGGTCGTCCTGGGAGAAGGAATATCCTTCGTTGACCGTGAGAGCTTGTGATGGGCTAAGTTGGGACACCCCTGCAGGGATTTGAACTTTTGAAAGTCGTGCCTGCGGTTATGGGCAGATGGGAATTTGTTAATATCCGGTTGTAGAAAACCTGAAACTTAACTTAATTAAAATGAATCAACAGCGTGTGTAACCGTGATGGTCTCTTTTCGGCGGAGTCCGGGAAGAGAACACGGTCTCGTGTTATGCATGAACGTAAGTACTTTTTAAGATCACTTCTTGATCGTTGTAGCTTCTCGATCGTGCTTTTCCTTCTCTTCTCACTCTCTTTTGCGTATGTTAGCCACCATATATGCTAGTGCTTGCTGCAGCTCCACCTCATACCTTTTCCCTACCCATAAGCTTAAATAGTCTTGATCGCGAGGGTGTGAGATTGCTGAATCCCCGTGACTCACAGATTACTTCCAAAGCCAGATGGACGTGCCGATGATGCCATTCCAGGGGATGCGACTGAACTCAAGTGGGAGTTCGATGAGGACTCGGGACATTACTACGTTTCCTTTCCAGACGATCAGTAGTGGAGCCCAGTTGGGGCGATCGGGGATCTTATGCATTTGGGGTTGTCTTTATTTTGGTTCCGTAGTTGGACCTTGATTGTATCTGGATGATGTAATGCTATATTTATGTATTGTGTGAAGTGGCGATTGTAAGCCAACTCTGTACCTCTTTCTTATTCAGTACATGGGATGTGTAAAGATTACCCCTCTTGCGACGTGCCTACAATGCGGTTATGCCTCTAAGTCATGCTCCGACACATGGGAGATATAGCCGCATCATTGGTGTTACAATTACATATTCGAGAGAGGCATGGATAGAGGGGACGGCGGGGGGCGTGGGAGAGATAACACGAGAAATGAGAGTGGTCTAGAGAGAGACGAATATGACGTCACGGCGAGAGATTCCCTTGAGTGTGTATATGCAAGGGGGAGTGGATAGAGGCACCAGGAGAATATATTTTTTTGTGTGGTGTCTATGTTGGTATGTGTGGGTGTGAGAAGATAATGAGACGTGGGGGGCAAAGGGTGTGTCACCGCGTAAGGTCCGGTGGGTCGAGGTGAGGCCCTTTGTTCGGTTCCGTCCTGCGCCACATTGGTTGGCCTGTGACGCATTTAGGGAGACCCATGGATGACTAGTCGTACAAGACAAAGATAGCATAATTGTGAAGGACTCTGTGTCCACTGACAATGCCGGCTAGGATTTGTAACCCTAGGTTCTCGGACTAAGGTAACCCCTTTATCTCTGATATTACTATTCATCCAAACTAACTTTAAGGGGAATCCTACAGAATGCTCTGCTAGAATCATACTCGTCGATTAGGAAGAGAGGTGTGAGACAATGTGTGAGAGACGGGCCTAAAGATAATGTGCGTATAGGAGACACGTAGGCAGGTCTATGTATATAGAAAGGGTCGATGGGGATTGTGCGTGTGTATGCTTGCGAGAGGAAGAGTGCTTGTGATAAAGGTTAGTGAAAACAGTCGTAAATGGTTACGAGAGGGAGGGAGGGTTATATCGAGAGCATGCGTGCGATAAAGACACCTCGGGAGAGAGTGTGTGAGCATGTGTGAGAGACCACCGATGGAGAGTGAAACTACACATAAAAGACTGATGTACACATTGATTCAAGATATAAATTGTATCCAAATATTAGGATGGGATCATGATATTTGCAGTTCGCATAAGGAACGGTCATTGATCCATCAGACATCTTGATTCTGTCGAATTTTAGCATGTCTATGTTATTATTCAACACAATTATCCACATAGTTAGTATTTTGAACTCCAAACAATGCATCGCTTTAGCAATCGAATATAAACGTGAGTATAGTTCATGTTGTTTGTGTAAAGCACATTATACATACGAAAGTTACACAATGAACATTATAAATAGCTACCTATGAACTACCATACATTTGAATTCAACTTCAGGTGGTTTAAAAAAATCAAATTCAACATGAAGTCCATTCAATTATTTGAACTTGATATCATGGCATTTGTAAATCATACCTAAATTATGGGGGCACCAATCTTTGCTCTGATTTTGTACATAATAGCATATGTAGTCGTGTACAAAATAGATTCAAATTTAGCTCCTCCATTCCAAAATAATTGTAGTTATAGGATTTTGAAGTGTCAAAATTTCAAAAAGAAGCGGATAATTTAGTGAGGTTTTCAAACATACAAGGTCAAAATTAACGTTGTCTATTTAGGTCAATCCTCAAAGTTCAAGAGTACTCTAAACGTGAATGCTTGTGTTTCAAAATTTCGAACCAAGCGCCAAATGAGCCTCTACTCGCCCGAAACCGCGTGAGACCAATGTTTGGTAGTAGAAGGAAATTACTTTTCTAATAACTCCGACCCGTGAAACCTACCGGCCCGACGTCCAAAGGTCTAAACCGGGGTAGGTTTGTAGCTTCATCTAGACACCACGCAACCGCCTCTGAAAAACATTCATACACAATAGCCGCCTAAGCACACATGCGTGCGGCCGAAATCGCTCCCGCCCACTATTTGGGACACCTGGGATTACCATCCTACCCCCGACCTGCAGTAGGTCCGAAATTTAAGAGGGGGGCAAAGTTTGTGCTTTCCCCAAATTACCGAAACATGGTTCTCCCTCCTCCCCCCGCCCACCCGTCCGATCCCCCATTCGTACTCCGTGGGTGCAAAAACTACCTCTCCACCAGCCGCGAAACCATGGCATCCTCCATCCGCCACCCCATCCCACCCATCAACCACCTCCCTCCTGCATCATGCCGGAGCCGATACCCCGACGTCGTTGTCCACCGCAACCTCAACCGCAACGCCCTCCATGGCTAGTAGTTGAAGCCGAGGCCGAGTCGTCCGTACCCGAGCTAGTTCAACCACGCCTTCCTACACCTCACCACTGCCGCTCCAACTTCGCCACCCTCAACCGCACCAGAGCTGTTCCTGCTATGCCGTCCCTCGCCGCCTCGGATCTGCTTCCCCTCCGCCGATACGGCCACGGCAACACAGTCAACAATTTGGCCATGGGTTTTTCCAAGGATCCACGGTTCTCCAAAACATCGGTTCCCCCGGGAGAAAAAAGAAGATCGCCGCGACATATGGAGGAGACCACACTGGCAACCGATAAGGGTACTCCTCTTCCCTTATTCGTGCAAATCTTACGTGTCTGCTTGCACGGTATTCATCCCACAAAACACACTATTTGACCGCTTCTTCTTGATACTAGATGTCCCTAGTAACTCGTGACGCACAAGGTTTCTCCTAATATACTATTTCACCTTAGCTAGAGGTCCGTCGCCCCCCTAAATTTCAATTCCTGGTTAGTTGATTCCCAATTAACGGAAGCATTCCCCGGCGTAACAGGCGCTAGTCTGCCTATTACGCTAGGGAAGCAGCGCCTCGGTGTTTATCTTAGGGGCGTGTGGGGCCTAGAGCTACTGGTGCCCAATCTGGAGGTCGGCCAGGATTAAAGGGATGGCCTGGGGGCGCTGCCAAGCACGGCGGTGGTGTGAGGTCGAGGGGAGGGCGGGGCGGTGGAGGCAGGTGTTTGGGCCTGTGGTCGCTGGCGGTTCGAGAAAGATCGTCAATAGTGACTGGCGGGAGGTAGACGAAGGCCATCTGCCCGTTCTTTATAGATCGGACGGTTCATTAAAGAAATCAACTGACCTATTTATTTTTCAGTCGACTATTATCTTGATATGACCACATGTGGTGGTGTGCTGGAGCAGTACCTGCATTTCCTGTGCTCATATATTACAAGATCATACGGAGTAGAATCTAATTTTGTTTGCCATGCAATGTTGTAGAGCTATCATATGTCTCCTGTCATTTATTTTTTAGCCACCTGCTATCTGCTACTTTTACAGTGCACTACTTCTGCACACACTTCACCCATACTCTCACTATTGTGTTTTTATGCAAGGGTATTTCAGAGTCTGCCTCGAGAGAAGAAGAAAAGAAAAGAGAGAAGTTGCTCTAGCTTTCTACGCGGGTAAGCACGGCACGTTACAGCGTTATAAAGGGTGTAGTGTCAGCAGATGGAGACGGTAAACGTAGCTCTGGAGTTGATGACCTTGCTCGCAATGAACCACCATCCCAGGTTCTTTCTTTAACTTCACGGTGTCATATGTGGTTGCATGTTCCATATGGTGTCTAGTTTGTATTCGAAAGGCCGAAGTCGATCTTTATTAAGATAAGGAAAGATAGTTTTTACATGAACCACCATCCCATGAGCACCAGAAGACAAATAGCTAGTCAGGGCACTGGCCGAGCCAGTGACAAGCCCAGCAAAGACAGGCATCACCTGGAAGCCAACTAAAAAGCCGCGATGGTGGAGAAGCAGCCCGCCTCCCACCAGGCTCTCAGGTCCTAGATGATCATACTCACCACTCCAGCCGGATGTCTAGCTTGTATTGCTTCCAATTTGGTTAAATTGCATCTGCTTAGCTTACACATTATACCTTTGAATATGACATGCCTTTCTGTTTTTGGTACATACTAGTACATATTTGTATTAACCATGTTCTTACATCAAACTAATGTTCTTGTGTATCCCTCATCAATCACTTATGATGAGGCAGTCAGGCAAGTGGACTACTCCTTATTTAAAGAATGCAGTGTCAGCCTCCCGACATGATTCTCAAGAAACAGCAAGGCTAGATGAAGATAGTGAATGTAGCTCTGTAGTTGATTACCGCATTTCCCCTACACTAGCAACACAGGTGCTTGCTCTAACTTGGCAGTGTGATATGTGGTTGCATGTTGCATATGGTGTCTAGATTGTAATTCTTCCAATCTGGTTAAACTGCATGTGCTATTCTGCTTAGCTTATACATTATACCTATTAATGTGACATGCCTTCCTGTATTTAGTATATAGTACATCTGTCTATTAAGCATGTCCTTACATAAAACTATTGTTTTTTGTATCCCGCATCAATCAATATGACGAGACACCTTTAGTATATGCAGTGCGATATTAGTTACATCTTTCATATGATTTATAGCATGCGTTGCTTCTAATTTGTTGAAATTCCATTTATGATGGGACGCTTGTAACTTGGCAGAGTCATATTGGTTGCATCTTTCATGTGGTGTCTATCCTGCATTACTTCTTATTTATGATGTGAAATGTTCAAAGAACAAGGCCAACCATACGAAAGTGAAATTCCAACAGACGACATGATCTCGTAGCTATATTGCACATTGTGAGGCTCTTGTAATTAGCTGTTGTTTCACTCTTTTCATTGTACCATATTATCAGATCTATATTGACTTGTTCCAAATGCAAAGGAAAGCCCACAAGGACCAAAAAGTACCTAAACCAAATGATGTGGAAATCTTCAAGGACTGTCACCTCGGCAAGAAGAAGGGCATGACTACACAAGTCAAAGCCGCTGTTGTAAGTCCTTAATCCTCATGACTTTTAACTACTACTTACTCTGACTTGTGCCTTGAACTGCATGGTTTGCAGCCAATGTCTATTACTCTTTTCAATTTTATACACAATTGTCTTAGCGTATCATTGCACCTTACAAGGTTTAAAAGAGAGGAGTGATGTTCCTTTGATCTTGACCTGTAGTCTAGTTCCGTGCTGGACTTTCCCACACAACATTACAATTGCCTATTTTTCTATTCTCAGTTGTTTTGTGATACGAATCATGTCATACTATGCTTACCGTATTATAAACATCGTCTCTTTATCCTTAGCCCTCAATACAATGTGAAGAAATAGACAATACATATATGTTTGGAACCTGGTTTATTATGTACTTTGCAATAAAATACAACTAATATTTTACATGGGTTCACCAGAATAAGTTTTGTATATATACCAAAGCTATTTTGTTTGGTTTTGCTGCCTCCTTAATATCTTCTGTTCTGGTACTACTAATGTAAAACCTCAACTTTTCAACGAGCTATGGAAAAAATGGTGGAACCGCCACCTTCTGAAGGTGGCGAGGCAACTATAACCTCAATGTCAGCTCTTGCTGCAGTGGGTCAGTACCTGTCCACTAACGGTGCCAAAAGAATGTTCCTGTGTAATACTGGGTTGGTTGTTAAGGCAATCTCGTCCAAACTGCCTCATGATCAAGATATGCAAGCTCAAAACAATGTTCTATCTACACTCCAGACACAAGTCCATTCCCTAATAGAGACCCTTTGTGAAACAAGCAGAGACATTTTTCGATGTTGTCAAGATATGCATGGTTCTGAAAGCAGACTATCAGACATTTGCTATGTTGTTCAGGAGCCTAGGAGAACTGAAGGCGAAGGTTATGGTACTCCATCAGACAATACAGCATGAAAATGTAACAGTCAAGTCAAATGAACTGAGCTTCTAAACTTCTGGTGGTGCATTTATCTGCTAGACTGTTAACTTTTATGCCAACCTTCCTTTTGTTTTATAGTTGTAATTTGTTTTGGTGTGATGCAAAATTTGTTCTTAACGTGCAGCCACCGGCTGAAGAAAACAGCAAGCCATTTTTG
Organism: Triticum dicoccoides; assembly: GCF_002162155.2. Classification (NCBI taxonomy): domain Eukaryota; kingdom Viridiplantae; phylum Streptophyta; class Magnoliopsida; order Poales; family Poaceae; genus Triticum; species Triticum dicoccoides. Next base: position 487,510,959 of record NC_041392.1, on the reverse strand, counting down.
TATAGTGTAGGTTGTTCCCTATATTTGCACTGGTGGCGAACTTTGATGCCCACCGGCTGTAGTTAACATGAGCCTCCTACAGGACGTAGAAACAATGGGCCTTCTAAGGGCCATAGAAACAATGGGCCTTCTACGTGGCGTAGAAACAATGGGCCTTATACGGGCCGTAGACACAATGGGCCTTCTACGGGTCGTATCATCAATGGGCCTTCTATGGGCCGTATGATCGGTTGGCTAAACATGGGCCAATAACAGACCACATTATGGCCGTAAATGGGCTAGAGTTGAAATCGTCCATTCATGGGCCGACCATAACGGGTCGTCATTAATCGGGCGTATTTGATGATGCTATGAATACGGCCCAACGTATTAACGGGCCACAAACGGGCCGATTGTAACCACGGGCTGAATTTGGCCCACAAGCAGAAAATGATAGTAACGGGCCGTAAGTAAATGAATGCTGGAAATGAGCCCAAGAATAAATGGGCCCTGAGAAGGCCGAAAGTTAACATGGGCTGGAAACGGCCCAACGGAATAATGGGCCGTTAATGGGTATAAAGTGATACACTGTTCATTATGGGCCAGTTTCACCACGTGCCGTTAATGGGTATAAAGTGATACACTGTTCATTACCGGCCAATTTTATAATGGGCCATTAATGGGTCGGGAGTAATAAGGGCATCATATGGGCCAAAAGACGTCATGGGCCATACATGGGTCAGAAGTTAAAACGAGCTGGAATTATATTAGACGGCCCAGATGACGCTACTAGGCCTAATTCGGATAGGCCGTAAACGGGCCCTGGGTTAGCAGGCTGTAAATCGGCTATATGCAAACAGGCCGTTAACAGGCTTGTAGTGGGCCGTCCTGCCACCTTTTGACCAAGTCAAACGGGCCGGCCTTTTCCCAGGAATGGGCCTCTATTGGGTCGTGCCACGTGTCGACGTATCATAGGTGCTTTGGGTCCAATGAGTGGATGATATCTGTCCCAACGGTGAGCCGACACGTGTTTCCTCCAGCCAATGATGATTTTACACGTGAAAAATCCCCATAGGTCGGGGCTGTTAACGGGTTATCGGATCCAAAACCAGACCCAATAGCTTAACAGCGTTCCTTTAAGGTGGATACCACGTGTTAGTCACCCTTGATGAAAGCACTTCCGTGACGCGCGATTTATCGTCATGGAAGTGGACACTTTCATGATGATAATTTTGGTAATGTCATGGAACACTTCTATGACAGCACATGTATGACTATCTTGATTCTGTCATAAAATCGTCATGGATGTACATGCATGACAGAAAACGTGACCTCCTGTGACAAACGGAAGTGTATTTTTTGTAGTGATGGTTATGTTTCCTAACCATAGACATGAGTTGTCATTTGATTAATGGGATCACATCATTAGAGAATGACGTGATTGTCTTGACTCATCCGTTAGCTTAGCACGATGATCGTTTAGTTTGTTGCTATTGCTTTCTCCATAACTTATACATGTTCCTATGACTATGAGATCATGCAAGTCCCGAATACCGAAGGAACACTTTGTGTGCTACTAAACGTCACAACGTAACTGGGTGATTATAAAGGTGCTCTATAGGTGTCTCCAATGGTGTTTGTTGAGTTGGCATAGATCGAGATTAGGATTTGTCACTCCGAGTATCAGAGAGGTATCTCTGGGCCCTCTCAGTAATGCACATCACTATAAGCCTTGCAAGCATTGTGACTAATGAGTTAGTTGTGGGATGATGCATTATGGAACGAGTAATGATACTTGCCAGTAACGAGATTGAACTAGGTATTGAGATACTGACGATCGAATCTCGGGCAAGTAACATACCGATGACAAAGGGAACAACGTATGTTGTTATGCGGTTTAACCGATAAAGATCTTCGTAGAATATGTAGAAACCAATATGAGCATCCAGGTTACTCTATTGGTTATTGACCGAAAGTGATTCTCGGTCATGTCTACATAGTTCTCGAACACATAGGGTCCGCACGCTTAACGTTCGGTGATGATCGATATTATGAGTTTATGTGTTTTGATGAACCAAAGGTTGCTTGGAATCCCAGATGCGATCACGAGCATGACGAGGAGTCTCGAAATGGTCAATACATAAAGATCGATATATTGGAAGTCTATGTTTGGACATCAGAATGGTTTCGAGTGGTTCGCGCATTTTTTCGGAGTACCGGGAGGTTACCAGAACCCCCCGGGAGAAGTTATGGGCCTTATGGGCCATAAGAAGGAAGCACACCAGCCCACAAGGGGCTGGTGCGCCCCCCTTGGGCAGGAGGCCGAATTGGAATAGGTTTGGGGTGGGCTTTCCTTCTCTTCTACTCCTCCTTCCCTGGAATGACCCTGAAATTGAAAAGTTCTACAAATGAACTCTGAAAAGGTTGAAAGTTGGCATGGTATCATCATTTCACCCACATAGCATGTGCAAAAAAGTAGAGAGGGTTACGGCAAAAATTGGATGCACTTCGTGTACAAAATGGACAATCTCTTTCGAAGTATCAGGGTTTCGGACGAAAACTCATGTGTTACAAAAGGCATTTCATTTTTTTAAACTTATTTAAACTCCAGACTTTTGTGCATTTAGTATGCACCATTCAAAGCCACGTCATCAATTTTCAACCCTTTCTGACATCATTTGCTATTTTTCATGCATTTACTGATTTTTTTTGAGCTAAATGACCCTGAAATTGAAAAGCACTACAAATGAACTCTGAAAAGGTTGAAAGTTGGCATAGTATCATCATTTCACCCACATAGCATGTGCAAAAAGTAGAGAGGGTTACGGCAAAAACTAGATGCACTTCATGTACAAAATGGACAATCTCTTTTGAAGTATCAGGGTTTCGGACGAAACTCATCTGTTACAAAGGCATTTCATTTTTTGACTTATTTCAACTCTAGACTTTTTGTGCATTCAGTATGCACCATTCAAAGCCACATCATCAATTTTCAACCCTTTCTGACATCATTAGCTATTTTTCATGCATTTACTGATTTTTTGAGCTAAATGACCCTGAAATTAAAAAGCACTACAAATGAACTCTGGATAGTTTGAAACTTGGCATGGTATCATCATTTCACCCACATAGCATGTGCAAAAAAGTTGAGAGGGTTACGGCAAAAACTGGATGCAGTTCGTGTACGAAATGCACGATCTCTTTTGAAGTATCAGGGTTTCGGACGAAGACTCATCTGTTACAAAGGCATTTCATTTTTTAAATAACCTAAGTATTACCAAATTGAATATAATGATAAAACACACTAATATTAAACATAAGAAAAAAGAATCACTAAAAAGTCTATTTTTAAAGTGAAGTTATTCACAAACTAGTGATTCACACAAATTTCAAATAATTCAAATTTAAACTATTAAAATTTTGAAACTACTCGCACTAACAGAAAGTTTGTAATTTTTGTACCTAAAGCAAAAATATTCACAAAGAAACTCTAAATACAACAAAAAAACAACTCGGAAATAAATAAAAGAAATTAAATAAAGCAGAAAAAAGAAAAAAACTGAATAAAAAAAGCCCGCCTACTGGGCCACATCGGCCCGCATACGACTAGAAACCCAACCTGTAGTTGGGCTAGGATGCAGGCCCGCAAGCACAGTAGGCCCCACAGGGCAGAGTGGGAGAGATAGGCCCAGAAGGCCTGCATTAGGGAGTAGCTCAATGTAGTGTCTGCGTCGGGGTTTATAAACTGGTCTTGGCGCTCCTCAACTAGCGAGGTGGCACTAAACTTGCCGCTATTCGCTTGCACCAGCGCACCCCTTTAGCACCGGGGCGTGGCTCCAACTGGTTCTAAAGGGGGGTCTTTAGCCAGGTGGAGCGGCGGGAAGGGCACCCCTTTAGTACCGGTTGGTGGCTGCAACCGGTACTAAAGGTGCCTTCTAGATATACAACACTTCAAAAAATATTAGTTTCTCATCTCCCACTTTTTCTCCTCTCTGCTTCGACATCGCCGCCGCCCCGCCCCGCGCCGCAGCCCGTCGTCGTCCCCCTCGCCACCCCCGCCGCGCGCCGTCCCTGTCCCCATCGCCGCCGCCCTCGTCCCCTGAAGGAAATATGCCCTGGAGGCAATAATAAAGTTGTTATTTATATTTCCTTATATCATGATAAATGTTTATTATTCATGCTAGAATTGTATTAACAAGAAGTGTCACTAGTTTGCCTCTACTTGACTAGCTCATTTAATCAATGATGGTTATGTTTCCTAACCATAGACATGAGTTTTCATTTGATTAACGGGATCACATCATTAGAGAATGGTGTGATTGACTTGACCCATCCATTAGCTTAGCACGATGATCGTTTAGTTTGTTGCTATTTGCGTTCTGCATAACTATACATGTTCCTATCACTATGAGATCATGCAACTCCCAAATACCGGAGGAACACTTTGTGTGCTACCAAACGTCACAACATAACTGGGTGATTATAAAGGTGCTCTACAGGTGTCTCCGATGGTGTTTGTTGAGTTGGCATGGATCAAGATTAGGATTTTTCACTCAGTTGTCGGAGAGGTATCTCTGGGCCCTCTCGGTAATATATATCACAATAAGCCTTGCAAGCAATGTAGCTAATGAGTTAGTTACGGGATGTATCATTACAGAACGAGTAAAGATACTTGCCGGTAATGAGATTGAACTAGGTATTGAGATACCGACGATCGAATCTCGGGCAAGTAACATACCGATGACAAAGGGAACAATGTATACCGTTATGCGGTTTGACCGATAAAGATCTTCGTAGAATATGTAGGAACCAATATGAGCATCCAGGTTCCGCTATTGGTTATTGACCGAATACATGTCTCGGTCATGTCTACATAGTTCTCGAACCCGTAGGGTCCGCACACTTAACATTCGGTGACGATCGGTATTACGAGTTTATGTGTTTTGATGTACCGAAGGTAGTTCGGACTCCCAGATTTTATCACGGACATAACGAGGAGTCTCGAAATGGTCGAGAAATAAAGATCAATATATTGGAAGCCTATGTTTGGACATCGGAATGGTTTCGGGTGAAAACAGGAGTATACCAGAGCACCGGGAGGTTACCGGAACCCCCCGGGAGGTATATGGGCCTTATTGGGCCATAGTGGGAGAGAGGTGAAAGGAGAAAAGAAGGGGACCCCCCCAAGCCCAATCCGAATTGGGAGGGTGGCCGGGCCCCCTTTCCTTCCTCCTCCCTCCTCCTTCCTTCTCTCCTAAATCCAACAAGGCAAGGGGGAATCCTACTCCCGGTGGGAGTAGGACTCCCCTTGGGGCGCGCCTAGGAGGCCGGCCCCCTCCCCCTCCTCCACTCCTTTATATACGGGGGAGGGGGAACCCCATAGACACACAAGTTGATCATTGATCTTCAGCCGTGTGCGGTGCCCCCCTCCACCATAATCCACCTCGGTAATATCATAGCGGTGCTCAGTGAAGCCCTGTTCCGGTAGCAACATCATCACTGTCATCACGCCTTCATGCTTACAAAGCTCTCCCTCGAAGCTCTACTAGATCGTGAGTTCACGGAACGTCACTGAGACGAACGTGTGCAGATCATGGAGGTTCCTAACTTCGGTGCTAGATCGGTCGATCGTGAAGACGTACGACTACATCAACCGTGTTGTCATAATGCTTCCTCTTACGGTCTACGAGGGTACATAGACGATACTCTCCCCTCTCGTTGCTCTGCATCACCATGATCTTGCGTGTGCGTAGGAATTTTTTTGAAATTACTGCATTCCCCAACAGTGGTATCAGAGCCAGGTTTATGCGTAGATGTTATATGCATGAGTAGAACACAAAGGAGTTGTGGGCGTGCGTATATACATATTGCTTGCCGTCACTAGTTGATTCTTGATTCAGCAGCATTGTTGGATGAAGCGGCCCAGACCGACATTACGCATATGCTTACGCGAAACTGGTTGTACCGACGTGCTTCGCACACAGGTGGCTAGTGGGTGTCTGTTTCTCCAACTTTAGTTGAATCGGATGATCATGTTTTGTAGCACAGTTATCGGCAACTAGCAGGAGCCATATGGTTGTCGCTTTATTGTATGAAATGCAATTGACATGTAATTGCTTTACTTTATCACTAAGCAGTAGCGATAGTCATAGAAGCAATAGTTGGCGAGACAACAACAATGCTTCGATGGAGATCAAGGTGTCAAGCCTGTGACGATGGTTATCATAACGGTGCTTTAAAGATGGAGATCAAAGGCACAAGATGATGATGGCCATATCATATCACTTACATTGATTGCATGTGATGTTTATCTTTTATGCATCTTATTTTGCTTAGTTCGGCGGTAGCTTTATAAGATGATATCTCACTACATTTCGAGCTATAAGTGTTCTCCCTGAGTATGCAATGTTGCTACAGTTCGTCGTGCCAAGACACCACGTGATGATCGGGTGTGATAAGCTCTACGTTCACATACAACGGGTGCAAGCCAGTTTTGCACATGCAGAATACTCAGGTTAAACATGACGAGCCTAGCATATGTAGATATGGCCTCGGAACACTGAGACCGAAAGGTCGAGCATGAATCATATAGTAGATATGATCAACATAGTGATGTTCACCATTGAGAACTACTCCATCTCACGTGATGATCTGTAACGCCCACGATGCGGCTATATCTCCCACATGTTGAAGCACGACTTAGAGGCATAACCACATTGTAAGCAATGTCGCAAGTGAGGTAATCTTCACACAACCCATGTAATACATAAGGGAAAAAGATACATGGTTGGCTTACAATCGCCACTTCACACAATTACATGAATAAAACATTACATTCATCCAGATACACTCAAGGTCCGACTACGGAACCAAAACAAAAGAAGACTACCCCAAATTCTACACAGATCCCCGATCGTCCCAACTGGGCTCCACTACTGATCAAAAGGAAGTGAAACAACAAAACGAATAAGGTCTTCATCAAGCTCCTCCATGAGCTCGGTTGCGTCACCTGCAGGGTTTCATCGGCACCTACAAACTGGTTTTGGAAGTATCTGTGAGCCACGGGGACTTAGCAATCTCACACCCTCGCGATCAAGACTATTTAAGCTTATAGGTAGGTAAAAGGTATGAGGCGGAGCTGCGGCAAGCGACTAGCATATATGGTGGCAAACATACGCAAAAAAGAGCGAGGAGAGAAGGCAAAGCACGATCGATGAACTATGATCAAGAAGTGATCCTAGAAAAACCTACGTCAAAACATAACTCCAACACCATGTTCACTTCCCGGACTTCGCCGAAAAGAGACCATCACGGTTACACACGCGGTTGATGCATTTTAATTAAGGTTAAGTTTCAGGTTTTCTACAACCGGACATTAACAAATTCCCATCTTCCCATAACCGCGGGCACGGCTTTCGAAAGTTCAAATCCCTGCAGGGGTGTCCCAACTTAGCCCATCACAAGCTCTCACGGTCAACGAAGGATAATCCTTCTCCCAAGACAATCCAATCAGACTCGGCATCCCGGTTACAAGACATCCTCGACAATGGTAAAACAAGTCCAGCGAGACCGCCCGATGCACCGACATCCCGGTAGGAGCTGCACATATCTTGTTCTCAGGGCACACCGGATAAGCAATCCATACAACTAAAACCAGACCTCGAGTTTCCCCGAGGTGGCGCTGCAAGGGGCTCTAGTTTGGACCAACACTTAGACAAGCACTGGCCCGGGGGGGTTAAAATAAGATGACCCTCGGGATACGCGACTCCCAAGGGAAAAAGGTTAGGTGGCGAATGGTAAAACCAAGGTTGGGCCTTGCTGGAGGAGTTTTATTCAAAGCGGACTGTCAAGGGGTTCCCATTATAACCCAACCGTGTAAGGAACGCAAAATCCGGGAACATAACACCGATATGACAGAAACTAGGGCGGCAAGAGTGGAACAAAACACCAGGCATAAGGCCGAGCCTTCCACCCTTTACCAAATATATAGATGCATTAATTAAATAAGAGATATTGTGATATCCCAACAATAATATCCATGTTCCAACAAGGAACAAACTCCAATCTTCACCTGCAACTAACAACGCTACGGACTTAGTGAAATTATCAACAAGTCAGGAATTTATCATCAGGAAGCAATGTTTAGAGCACGAAAACTACATGCCACAGGAACATATCATGGCAAAGCAAGGCATGGCATGAAGCTACTCAAAGCATATAACAAAAGTCCTACAGTGACCTTGAGCCAAAAGGGATCAGAAAGTACAATTGCAAGCATGTGAACATAGCAAAAACATAAACAGATTCAGAATTAGTGAAAAACTGGAGCATGCAAACAGATTAACAAGTAGGCATATTTATGACCTCGATGCACTCACTACAGAGCATGGCATGATAATCTAAGCATACACCCAGCAAGAAGACATGGCATAGGAGCTAAACATGGCAAGAACAACAACATAGCATGCACGGATCAACAACAACACGCTCGGCAAAATTGCTAAACATGTTAACAATCTGCCAGGAACATTTTATAGCAAAAGTAGAGCTCGATTGACTCAAGATAGGGTGCTCCATAAATGCAAACAAAGACATGGATGGATAGAGCACAACAATATTAAAAAAACATCTTTACTGATCATCCTCAAAAGAGGCACGGATCACTAGGAAACAACATGAACATATGGCATAAAAACAATAGCAGCACAAGGACTTAGTGAAATTCTAAGTCCCTGAAATCAGCATCATCGAGTAAGCTACTTTGCATGCTTGTGCTAGTCACCACGAAGATCACAAAAATACATGGCATACACCCCTGTAAAGATGGCATGGCATACATCAAAACACATGTAGAGCTCAGGATCATAGCATGCACACATTAATCATGGCAAAAATGACAAAAAGCCATTTGTTGAAACAGATCTGAAATAATCATCACATAGCCCTCTTCTAATAGCATTTCGGGCATCAAGATGAGCTCAAATGAAAATGATTCAATGAGATTAAATTATGTACTCGTCGAGACGAACATTTTGATATGCTACACGCACGAATCAGAGCCACGATGAGGAAGTTCTGATGCGTCAAAGTATGCATAAAATTACTGGGAACTGGGACTCAGAGAAAAAACACCCAAGTCTGGATCTGAGCGTACAATAGTAAAGGGTGCTCGGAGCGGGATTTATGGTCAGCTCACCCAGTGGGCTCGGCCCAAGAGGAGAAAAGGCGAGGTGGTCCTGAGGAAGAGGCGCTGCTGGGTCGGCGGCTGAGGTGGCCCAAGACGGGGACCATGGGCGCGAGGGGAGAGGCCGCCCACGAGCGGGCGCTCGTCGTCTCCTCGACAGGAGCCGAGCGAGGCCATGGCGGCGGCGACCTCCGACTCCAGCGACCGGAGCGCGGGGACGGCGAGGAAGCCAGGCGAGGAGGGCAGATCCGGGGCGGCGGCTACCGGATTCGGCACTAAGACGGCGAGGAGCGAGCGCTCCCGGCGTAGAACGACGGCGGCGACGGCGGGAAACGGGCGGCGAGGTGGGTCGAGGTCGCCGGCGAGGTTCAACGGGCGAAGGTGGTGGCGCCGGATCGAGTAGCTTGGGGCGGCGGAGGCACGCGCGGGCGTCGCGGCGGCGAACGGGCGCGGGGCGCGGCCCAGATCTGGCCTTGGGCGGGCCGGCCTCGGGCCCCGGCGGGCTTTGGCGGGTGGTGCGGCAAAGTGGGGCGCGGTCCGCGCTGAGGTGGCGAAGCCTGAGTGGCTGAGGCGGCGGGGAAGCTGACGTGGCACGACGCCATTGGTCGGAGTGATGTGGAGGGCGGACATGTCCGGCGCGGGAGCAAGAAACGTCCGGCGGCGCGAGGGGAGGAAGACTAGGGTTTCGTCCGCGAATTTCGGGGAGAGCCACATATTTATAGGTAGAGGGAGCTAGGAGAGTCCAAATGAGGTGCGGTTTTTGGCCACGCGATCGTGATCGAACGACCGAGATGATGGAGGAGGTTTTGGTGGGTTTTGGGCCACTTTGGAAGGGTGTTGGGCTGCAACACACACGAGGCCTTTTCGGTCCCTCGGTTAACCGTTGGAATATCAAACGAAGTCCAAATGGCACGAAACTTGGCAGGCGGTCTATCAGTAGTAAACCAAGGCCGCATGACAAGCCTCGGTCCAATCCAAAAATGTTTAACGCCCGCACACGAAAAGAGGTAGAAAGGACCACCGGAGGACATAGAAGCGCCGAAATGCAAAACGGACAACGGGGAAAATGCTCGGATGCATGAGACGAACATGTATGCAAATGAAATGCACATGATGACATGATATGAAATGAATGACACGCAAGCAATGACAAGGCAACAACAGCGAATAACTGGAAGACACCTGGCACATCGGTCTTGGGGCGTCACAACACTCGACCACTACGAGAGGATCTCGTCCCGAGATCTAGAATGGCACCGGAGGGAAAACGGAAGAGAAAGAGAAGAGGTAAAACTAAGTTGCTTCTTTGACGAATGAGTGAAACCAAAGAACCTTGAAAAGGTTAAGCCATTTCAAGAAAAGAATACAACAGAGATGAACGAAGTTGAAAGAACTCCGTTAAGAAAGAGGAAAAGAAAGAACCGATGTGGGTAGCACTTCGGTTGAAAAGAGAATGAAAGACTTGATAAAATGAAAAAGCTGAGCAAAGGGACACAACACTTTGGTTAAATGGATAAACCAAGAAAAGAACACGATCCTGACAAAACAAGAAGATGGGTTTAAGAGAGCAACATCATAATGCCTCCGGAAGGAAGAAATAGAAGATAGATAATTGAAATAAAAGAATGGAGAAGAAAATGCCAACTTCTGCCACAAAAGAGCTTGAGAAGGCATCCTCAGGAGAAAAGTCGAACGGAATTGTTGGAAAAACCACCAACGAAAAGGATAAGCTTGATATGGGCTTATGGAGAACATCTCACAACTATGAGGTGAAATTCTGCCACTAACAAAAAAAAAATAGATTGGACTGATATGAACAAGGAGACGAGAAAACTTATCTCACCGGGAGGATAAACGAATAACTTGGGCCATTTATAAGCACCATAAATAGCAACGATCCTTAGGGAAGGCTTTAGGTGAAACATGGCACAAGATAACTCCAATGGAGGGGTAGATGGATTTAACATACCTCATTCTTAACAGCATGTGAATCATGAAACATGAACTCAAATTATCAAGAATGACATAATACCACCTCCAATGATACGGTAGAAAGAAATGCACTCCGGATTGCAAGATGAAGAATGCTCGAGCTTCTCTGAAAAGAATCTCAATTAACACTTCGAGAAGGAATTAAATCCTTGATGAACCAACATGTGGAGCCTCCATGAAGAACTCCGGTAAACAAAAGGATAACGAAAAGAAAGAGAAGTTGAAAACACAAGGTGAAACCTTGTAATGATTTAGATGGATCTCCGTGATAGTTAGAGCTTGGAACTTCGAGAAAGAAAAGATGAACAAAAGAAAAATCATGAATTTATTCATCAAGAACAAACTCCGAAGGAAGGAATTTATCACTTGGATGAAACAAGAATAAGAATTATGTTATGCATATCCTTCACCAATTTAATTGATGATAAGCAACGGATTTGGCATACTACTTATTCCCGTAGAAAGGATTAAGATAGATATCACACCAACTTGGGAAGGTCTTCAACGAACCACCGGTAGAATTTGAAAGAACGAAAGAATTGATCTAATAATCAAGGAAGAGAGATCTTGAACGAACCACCGTAAGAATTGAAAAATAACGAAGTAAAAGGGTGAATCACCGGTAAGAATTAGCAAATGAAGGAAGATACATGAGAGAATTTAGATGCAAGTGAACGAAGAGATCCCAAGCTGATTAGAGGATACTTACATGATACACCGGTAAGATTTGGAGAACGAGAAGCTGAAAGCTAGAATGAATAATACTGAAATGATGTCCTTTAGAGAATCAAACTGAAAAGACTCTTGAATTGCTCCGGAAGGGTGAAAAGGATACTGACAAATGAATACAATGGTGAAAGAACGGCAATAAGCTAGAACCATGAATCTTTGGGAGAACGGATAAGATTTGGAGGAAAAACTCTTCTTTGGTCTTCAAGTGTTGAGAATGACGAGGATAAACACCACCATGAATTGTTGAGGCACTCCGGAATGAAAATTAGAGAGGTTGAACCAACGATGAAAAGATTGTGCCATATCTTGGAGAAAGCATTTGACTGATGAAAATTCATTCTTATGTCAAACTATGAATGATTTGAGAATAGCTCCGGTAAAATTAGAAGAGTCAGGTAAGATCCTGGAAAAGACCTGTGGGTTAGGGGCCACTGTAAAGATACACCGTTGAATGATTTTGAAGAGAGATTTGCACCGGTTGAACTAAAATGACTTGAAAGAGATAACATCCTCGAAAAGTGCTTGAATGGATCTTGAATGACAAGACGAGCCTTTTGAGATATCTTGAGCACTCCGGAATAATTGAATAGCGAGAAGTGGATGATTCAGGGGTGCACCGGCATGGAAAAAGCATTAGACGCGAGGAAAAGGAATATACTCAACACTGAAAACTTGAATTGAATCCACCGGAGGGGAAAAATGAAGAATGACGAACGAGTAGAGTATCTTCAAGAGAACCACCGTGTAAGAACGTTGATTGAAAAGAGTGGAGAGACTTCACATCCATAAAATGGATAACGAATTAAGGAAACTGAGTCCTTGAAGAAAAACAAGGGAGGGAGGGTGGGAAAACAAAGTCAACTTGGAACGGATGAAACAAACGCTGTTGCAAAGAACTGAGAATTGATCTCGCGGCTGTCAAAAATGAACGGGTCCACTTGACGAGAAGCACACCGGTTCAGAAGAAATTGAGATGGCAAGCTCGAAGATCAAGAAGGATTGCATTCACATAGGAGTAGGAGAACACCGCTTAGGAAAGGTATGGAATCAACATTTGACTCCGAAGCAACTCGAATACCACAACTGAAAACAAAACAAAGGATTGGCTTGCAAAATAAGCTGGAACAAACATATGATAGAGATTTCGTCCGAAGATTTCGTGGTGGGGCCTACACGGGCTCGATCGTACAGCACCATCATGTACAAGGCAGTGCACATGACATACGAAGCGTTCCCGAGTCAGCATAGGCAAGGACTCTTTAAGACACAACGAGACCACTGTAAAACCAACCGTGGATAGGCGGACCACTAGACGTCGAACCCCAATCTCATATCACACATCTGTCGGAAGGATATCCTAAGAGCTACTTGAATTCCCACTTATAAACTCCCGAAATTTCCCGGTTATGCAATCTGGTGTTGGGGATACAGGGGAAGCATAATATCTCACCCAAAACTAGCAAATCCTACATCCAGCTGTATCCATCCTTCAACACATAACCAAGAAACCTTCGGAAATCATTTACCTCAACCTTCGAAAAGCATCTGTTATACGAGTTATGGCAATACTCCCGAACTCCCGCCCCAGTACTGGGTAGCATCGAGGTTATCTCACCAACAACTGCATAAAAGAGATTTTCGATGTCGATGAAACTCAGGTATTCCAGAACTGCAACGATAAAATTGTGACGACAACACCTCAGAGCTCAACTCCCCGGGACACTGCCACAACCCCTAAATGTCAGGAGGCACCAAGAACAATGTTCTCGTCTCAAAACCATCGAAATGATTCCAAGATACCCACGTGATCCTAAAAAAATTTAGTGGAATTTGAGAAGAGAAGAGTCAAAACTCTACGTCAGGATGCCTCACCAGAGCGATGAAGGGCCTGAGGAGTAAAAACAATCATACTCTCTGATATATATAATCCTAAATGACTCAAAACATTTTTCTAGACTCAACAACGCCAGTGATTCGATCAAGTAGGGGGGCTCCTAAGTCGGGGAAGGCTCTGATTACCAACTTGTAACGCCCACGATGCGGCTATATCTCCCACGTGTTGAAGCACGACTTAGAGGCATAACCGCATTGTAACCAATGTCGCAAGTGAGGCAATCTTCACACAACCCAAGTAATACATAAGGGAAAAATATACATAGTTGGCTTACAATCGCCACTTCACACAATTACATGAATAAAACATTACATTCATCCAGATACACTCAAGATCCGACTACAGAACCAAAACAAAAGAAGACTACCCCAAATGCTACACAGATCCCCGATCATCCCAACTGGGCTCCACTACTGATCAAAAGGAAGCGAAACAACAAAACGAATAAGGTCTTCATCAAGATCCTCCATGAGCTCGGTTGCGTCACCTGCAAGGTTTCATCGGCACCTGCAAACTAGTTTTGGAAGTATCTGTGAGCCACGGGGACTCAGCAATCTCACACCCTCGCGATCAAGACTATTTAAGCTTATAGGTAGGTAAAAGGTATGAGGTGGAGCTGCGGCAAGAGACTAGCATATATGGTGGCTAACATACGCAAAAGAGAGCGAGGAGAGAAGGCAAAGCACGATCGATGAACTATGATCAAGAAGTGATCCTAGAACAACCTACGTCAAAACATAACTCCAACACCATGTTCACTTCCCGGACTCCGCCGAAAAGAGACCATCATGGTTACACACGCGGTTGATGCATTTCAATTAAGGTTAAGTTTCAGGTTTTCTACAACCGGACATTAACAAATTCCCATCTGCCCATAACCGCGGGCACGGCTTTCAAAAGTTCAAATCCCTGTAGGGGTGTCCCAACTTAGCCCATCACAAGCTCTCATGGTCAAGGAAGGATATTCCTTCTCCCAAGACAATCCGATCAGACTCGGCATCCCGGTTACAAGACATCCTCGACAATGGTAAAACAAGTCCAGCAAGACCGCCTGATGCGCCAACATCCCGATAGGAGCTGCACATATCTCGTTCACAGGGCACACCGGATAAGCAATCCGTACAACTAAAACCAGCCCTCGAGTTTCCCCGAGGTGGTGCTGCAAGGGGCTCTAGTTTGGACCAACACTTAGACAAGCACTGGCCCGGAGGGGTTAAAATAAGATGACCCTCGGGATGCGCGACTCCCAAGGGAAAAAGGCTAGGTGGCGAATGGTAAAACCAAGGTTGGGCCTTGCTGGAGGAGTTTTATTCAAAGCAAACTGTCAAGGGGTTCCCATTATAACCCAACCGTGTAAGGAACGCAAAATCCGGGAACATAACACCGATATGACGGAAACTAGGGCGGCAAGAGTGGAACAAAACACCAGGCATAAGGCCGAGCCTTCCACCCTTTACCAAATATATAGATGCATTAATTAAATAAGAGATATTATGATATCCCAACAATAATATCCATGTTCCAACAAGGAACAAACTCCAATCTTCACCTGCAACTAACAACGCTATAAGAGGGGCTGAGCAAAGCAGTAACATAGCCAAACAACGGTTTGCTAGGACAAGGTGGGTTAGAGGCTTGGCTTAACAATATGGGAGGCATGATATAGCAAGTGGTAGGTAACGCGGCGTAGGCATAGCAAAATAGCGAGCATCTAGCAAGCAAATATAGAAGTGATTTCGAGGGTATGGTCATCTTGCCTGAGATCCCGAAAGGAAGAAGAACGAGCCCATGAAGAAGACAAACGGACGTAGTCGAACGAATCCTCACAACACGACGTTACCGGATTACCGAGAAGAAGTACATCGGAAAGAAAGCAAACAACATAATAAACAACCAACACATGAACATGGCATGATATGCGGGATGCGGTATGCGGTGCATATGCATGATTTGGAAAGGAAATATTGAATTTGGCCTCAACCTGGAAATCCAAGAGTGCCACTAGAAAGGGGAGGTGATTTCGGTTGAAATCGATATAAAGATCACCGGAATCGGATGCACGGTTTGGAAATGGCAAGCAAAACAAATATGGCACCGGTCTGCGATAAACAACAAGTAGCCAACTAAATGCATCAAGATAAATATGCTACAGCACTCAAACATGGCAACAAAATACATGGCAGGGATCCACTCATGATGCTTGACAAAATATGAACACTGAGCTACGGCTAATTCACTCAATAGCAGGTTCAAACAAGCATGGCAAAAGTGCAAACGATAACAGGTTACAGAATTAGTGAAATTATCAACAAGTCAGGAATTTATCATCAGGAAGCAATGTTTAGAGCACGAAAACTACATGCTACAGGAATATATCATGGCAAAGCAACGCATGGCATGAAGCTACTCAAAGAATATAACAAAAGTCCCTTAGTGACCTTGAGCCAAAAGGGATCAGAAAGTACAATTGCAAGCATGTGAACATAGCAAAAACATAAACAGATTCAGACTTAGTGAAAAACTGGAGCATGCAAACAGATTAACAAGTAGGCATGTTTACGAGCTCGATGCACTCACTACACAGCATGGCATGATAATATAAGCATACACCCAGCAAGAAAACATGGCATAGGAGATAGACATGGCAAGAACAACAACATAGCATGCACGGATCAACAACAACACGCTCGGCAAAATTGCTAAACATGTTAACAATCTGCTAGGAACATTTTATAGCAAAAGTAGAGCTTGATTGACTCAAGCTAGGGTGCTCCATAAATGCAAACAAAGACATGGATGGATAGAGCACAACAATACTAACAAAACATCCTTACTGATCATCCTCAAAAGAGGCATGTATCACTAGGAAACAATATGAACATATGGCATAAAAACAATAGCAGGACAAGGACTTAGTGAAGTTCTAAGTCCCTGAAATCAGCATCATCGAGTAAGCTACTTTGCATGCTTGTGCTAGTCACCACGAAGATCACAAAAATACATGGCATACACCCCTGTAAAGATGGCATGGCATACATCAAAACACATGTTGAGCTCAGGATCATAGCATGCACACATTAGTCATGGCAAAAATGACAAAAAGCCATTTGCTGAAACAAATCTGAAATAATCATCATATAGCCTCTTCCAATAGCATTTCGGGCATCAAGATGAGCTCAAATGAAAATGATTCAATGAGATGAAATTATGTACTCGTCGAGACGAACATTTTGATATGCTACACACATGAATCGGAGCCATGATGAGGAAGTTATGATGCGTCAAAGTAAGCATAAAATTACTGGGAACTGGGACTTAGAGAGAAAAAACCAAGTCTGGATCTGGGCGTAGAATAGTAAAGGGTGCTCGGAGCGGGATTTATGGTTAGCTCACCCAGTGGGCTCGGCCCAAGAGGAGAAGAGGCGAGGTGGTCCTGAGGGAGAGGCGCTACTGGGCCGGCGGCTGAGGTGGCCCAAGACGGGGCCCACGGGTGCGAGGGGAGAGGCGGCCCACAAGCGGGCGCTCGTCGTCTCCTCAATAGGAGCCAAGCAAGGCCATGGCAGCGGCGACCTCCGACTCCAGCGACTGGAGCGCGGGGACGGCGAGGAAGCCAGGCGAGGAGGGCAGATCCGGGGCGGCGGCTACCGGATCCGGCACTAAGACAGCGAGGAGCGAGCACTCTCGGCGGAGAACGGCGGCGGCGACGGCGGGAAACGGGCGGCGAGGCGGGTGGAGGTCGCCGGCGAGGTTCAACGGGCGAAGGTGGCAGCGCCGGCTCGAGTAGCTTGGGGCGGCGGAGGCGCGCGTGGGTGTCGCGGCGGCGAACGGGCGCGGGGCGCGGCCCATATCTGGCCCGGGGCGGGCCGGCCTCGGGCCCCAGCGGGCTTCGGCGGGTGGTGCGGCAAAGTGGGGCGCGGTCCGCGCTGAGGTGGCGAAGCCTGAGTGGCTGAGGCGGTGGGGAAGCTGACGTGGCACGACGCCATTGGTCGGAGTGATGTGGAGGGCGGACATGTCCGGCGCGGGAGCAAGAAACGTCCAGCGGCGAGAGGGGAGGAAGACTAGGGTTTCGTCTGCGAATTTCGGGGAGAGCCACATATTTATAGGTAGAGGGAGCTAGGAGAGTCCAAATGAGGTGCGGTTTTTGGCCACGCGATCGTGATCGAACGACCGAGATGATGGAGGAGGTTTAGGTGGGTTTTGCGCCACTTTGGAAGGGTGTTGGGCTGCAACACACATGAGGCCTTTTCGGTCCCTTGGTTAACCGTTGGAGTATCAAACGAAGTCCAAATGGCACGAAACTTGACAGGCGGTCTATCGGTAGTAAATCAAGGCCGCATGACAAGTATCGGTACAATCCGAAAACGTTTAACACCCGCACACGAAAAGAGGTAGAAAGGACCACCGGAGGAAATAGAAGCGCCGGAATGCAAAACGGACAACGGGGAAAATGCTCGGATGCATGAGACGAACATGTATGCAAATGAAATGCACATGATGACATGATATGAAATGCATGACACGCAAGCAATGACAACGCAACAATAGCGAATAACTGGAAGACACCTAGCACATCGGTCTCGGGGCGTCACATGATCGGACATGGTTTAGTTGATATGGATCACGTGATCACTTAGATGATTAGAGAGATGTCTAAGTGGGAATTCTTAAGTAATTTGATTAGTTGAACTTTACTTTATCATGAAATTAAAACCTGATAGTATTTTGCATGTCTATGTTGTTGTAGATAGATGGCCCGTGCTATTGTTCCATTGAATTTTAATGCGTTCCTAGAGAAAGCTAAGTTGAAAGATGATGGTAGCAACTACACGGTCTGGGTCCGTAACTTGAGGATTGATGTCTACTACATAACCTTGTTCTTGTAGACATTGTTGGGCCTCCAAGTGCAGAGGTTTGTAGGACAGTAGCAAATTTCCCTCAAGTGGATGACCTAAGGTTTGTCAATCCGTAGGAGGTGTAGGATGAAGATGGTCTCTCTCAAGCAACCCTGCAACCAAATAACGAAGAGTCTCTTGTGTCCCCAACACACACAATACAATGGTAATTGTATAGGTGCACTAGTTCGGCGAAGAGATGGTGATACAAGTGGTATATGGACAGTAGATAACGGTTTTTGTAATCTGAAAATATAAAAACAGCAAGGTAACTAATGATAAAAGTGAGCGTAAACGGTATTGCAATGCGTTGAAACAAGGCCTAGGGTTCATACTTTCGCTAGTGTAAGTTCCCTCAACAATAATAACATAATTGGATCACATAACTATCCCTCACCATGCAACAAAGAGTCACTCCAAAGTCACTAATAGCGGAGAACGAACAAAGAGATTATGGTAGGGTATGAAACCACCTCAAAGTTATTCTTTCCAATCAATCTGTTGGGCTATTCCTATAAGTGTCACAAATAGCCCTAGAGTTCGTACTAGAATAACACCTTAAGACACAAATCAACCAAAACCCTAATGTCACCTAGATACTCCAATGTCACCTCAAGTATCCGTGGGTATGATTATACGATATGAATCACACAATCTCAGATTCATCTATTCAACCAACACACAGAACCTCAAAGACTGCCCCAAAGTTTCTACCGGAGAATCACGACGAAAACATGTGCCAACCCCTATGCATAGGTTCATGGGCGGAACCCGCAAGTTGATCACCAAAACATACATCAAGTGAATCACGTGGTATCCCATTGTCACCACGGATACGCACGGCAAGACATACATCAAGTGTTCTCAAATCTTTAAAGACTCAATCCGGTAAGATAACTTCAAAGGGGAAACTTAATCCATTACAAGAGAGTAGAGGGGGGAAGAAACATCATAGGATCCAAATATAATAGCAAAGCTCGCGATACATCAAGATTGTACCACCTCAAGAACACGAGAGAGAGAGAGAGAGAGAGAGAGAGAGAGAGATCAAACACATAGCTACTGGTACATACCCTCAGCCCCGAGGGAGAACTACTCCCTCCTCGTCATGGAGAGCACCGGGATGATGAATATGGCCACCAGAGAGGGATTCCCCCCTCCGGTAGGGTGCCAGAACGGGTCTAGATTGGTTTTCGATGGCTACAGAGGCTTCTGGCGGCGGAACTCCCGATCTATTGTGTCCAGGGATGTTTTTAGGGTATATGGAGATATATAGGCGGAAGAAGTACGTCAGGGGGGGCACGAGGAGCTCACGAGGGTGGAGGGTGCGTCCAGGGGGGTGGGCGTTCCCCCCTGCCTCGTGACCTCCTCGCAGATCCCCCGACATGCACTCCAAGTCTTTTGGGCTTCTTTCCTTCCAATAATGAGTTCCGTGAAGTTTCAGGTCAATTGGACTCCGTTTGGTTTTCCTTTTCTTCGAAACCCTAAAACAGGGTAAAAACAGAAACTGGCACTGGGCTCTGGCTTAATAGGTTAGTCCCAAAAATGATATAAAAGTGTATAATAAAGCCCATAAACATTCAAAACGGTAAATAATATAGCATGGAGCAATCAAAAATTATAGATACGTTGGATACGTATCAAGGATTATCCTCATTGCTGCACAGAAGAATTACGTCCTGGAAGCACCGCTAGGTGACAAACCCGCTGCAGGGGCAACGCCAGATGTTATGAACACCTGGCAGAGCAAAGTTGATGACTACTTGATAGTTCAGTGTGCCATGCTTTACGGCTTAGAACCGGGACTTCAATGACGTTTTGAACGTCATGGAGCATATGAGATGTTCCAGGAGTTGAAGTTAATATTTCAAGAAAATGCCCGGATTGAGAGATATGAAGTCTCCAATAAGTTCTACAGCTGCAAGATGGAGGGGAATAGTTCTATCAGTGAACATATACTCTGAATGTCTGGGTACCACAGCCACTTGACTCAACGGGGAGTTAATCTTCCTGATGATAGTGTCATTGACAGATTTGTTCAATCACTGCCACCAAGCTACAAGAGCTTCGTGATGAACTATAATATGCAAGGGATGGATAAGACGATTCCTGAGCTCTTCGCAATGCTAAAGGCTGCGGAGGTAGAAATCAAGAAGGAGCATCAAGTGTTGATGGTCAACAAGACCACCAGTTTCAAGAAAAAGGGTAAAGGGAAGAAGGGGAACTTCAAGAAGAACAGCAAGCCAATTGCTACTCGAGTGAAGAAACCCAAGTCTGGACCTAAGCCTGAGACTGAGTGCTTCTACTGCAAAGGAACTGGTCACTGGAAGCGGAACTGCCCCAAGTATTTGGCGTAGAAGAAGGATGGCAACGTGAAAGGTATATTTCATATACATGTTATTGATGTGTACCTTACTAATGCTCGCAGTAGTGCATGGGTATTTGATACTGGTTCAGTTGCTAACATTTGCAACTCGAAACAGGGGCAACGGATTAAGCGGGTATTGGCTAAGGACGAGGTGACGATGCGCGTGGGAAATGGTTCCAAAGTCGATGTGATCGCCGTCGGCACGCTACCTCTACATCTACCTTCAGGATTAGTTTTAGACCTAAATAATTGTTATTTGGTGCCAACATTGAGCATGAACATTATATCTAGATCTTGTTTGATGCGAGACGGTTATTCATTTAAATCAGAGAATAATGGTTGTTCTATTTATATGAGTAATATCTTTTATGGTCATGCACCCCTGATGAGTGGTCTATTTTTACTAAATCTTGATAGTAGTGATACACATGTTCATAGTATTGAAGCCAAAAGATGCAGAGTTGATAATGATAGTGCAACTTATTTGGGGCACTGCCGTTTAGGTCATATTGGTATAAAGTGCATGAAGAAACTCCATTTTGATGGACTTTTGGAATCACTTGATTATGAATCACTTGGTACTTGCGAACCATGCCTCATGGGCAAGATGACTAAAACTTCGTTCTCTGGAACAATGGAGCAAGCAACAGAGTTATTGGAAATCATACATACTAATGTATGTGGTCCAATGAACACAGAAGCTCGCGGTGGATATTGTTATTTTCTCACCTCACAGATAATTTGAGCAGATACGGGTATATCTACTTAATGAAACATAAGTCTGAAACATTTGAAAAATTCAAAGAATTTCAGAGTGAAGTGGAAAATCATCGTAATAAGAAAATCAAGTTTCTATGATCTGATCATGGAGGCGAATATTTGAGTTATGAGTTTGGACTTCATTTGAAAAATTGCGGAATAGTTTCGCAACTAACGCCACCTGGAACACCACAGCGTAAAGGTGTGTCTGAACGTCGTAATCGTACTTTACTAGATATGGTGCGATCTATGATGTCTCTCACTGATTTATCGCTATCATTTTGGGGTTATGCTTTAGAGACAGCTGCATTCATGTTAAATAGGGCACCATCTAAATCCGTCGAGACGACACCTTATGAACTATGGTTTGGCAAGAAACCCAAGTTGTAGTTTCTTAAAGTTTGGGGCTGCGATGCTTATGTGAAAAAGCTTCAACTTGATAAGCTCAAACCCAAATCAGAGAAATGTGTCTTCGTAGGATACCCAAAGGAGACTGTTGGGTACACCTTCTATCACAGATCCAAAGGCAAGATATTCGTTGCTAAGAATGGTTCCTTTCTAGAGAAGGAGTTTCTCTCGAAAGAAGTGAGTGGAAGGAAAGTAGAACTTGATAAGGTAATTGTACCTTCTCCCTTATTGGAAATTGTTCATCACTAAAATCAGTTCCATTGATTCCTACACCAGTAAGTGAGGAAGCTAATGATGATGAACATGAAACTTCTGATCAAGTTACTACCGAACCTCGTAGGTCAACCAGAGTAAGATCCGCACCAGAGTGGTACGGCAATCGTGTTCTGGAAGTCATGTTACTTGACCATGATGAACCTACGAACTATGAGGAAGCAATGATGAGCCCAGATTCCGCAAAATGGCTTGAGGCCATGAAATCCGAGATGGGATCCATGTATGAGAACAAAGTATGGACTTTGGTTGACTTGCCCGATGATCGGCATGCCATAGAGAATAAATGGATCTTCAAGAAGAAGACTGACGCTGACGGTAATGTTACTGTCTACAAAGCTCGACTTGTTGCAAAAGGTTTTCGACAAGTTCAAGGAGTTGACTACGATGAGACCTTCTCACCCGTAGCGATGCTAAAGTCCGTCCGAATCATGTTAGCAATTGTCGCATTTTATGATTATGAAATTTGGCAAATGGATGTCAAAACTGCATTCCTTAATGGATACCTTATAGAAGAGTTTTATATGATGCAACCAGAAGGTTTTGTCGATCCAAAAGGTGCTAACAAAGTATGCAAGCTCCAGCGATCCATTTATGGACTGGTGCAAGCCTCTCGGAGTTGGAATATACGCTTTGATAGTGTGATCAAAGCATCTGGTTTTGTACAGACTTTTGGAGAAGCATGTATTTACAAGAAAGTGAGTGGGAGCTCCGTAGCATTTCTGATATTATATGTAGATGACATATTGTTGATCGGAAGTGATACTGAATTTCGGAATAGCATAAAAGGATACTTGAATAAGAATTTTTCAATGAAAGACCCTGGTGAAGCTGCTTATATATTGGGCATCAGGATCTATAGAGATAGATCAAGACGCTTGATTGGACTTTCACAAAGCACATACCTTGATAAAGTTTTGAAGAAGTTTGATAATCCCCAAGTGCAGGGAATCATCGTAGCAATTCCCAAAGGTGGAAGTGATAAGTATGGAGTGTCGAACCCACAAGGAGCTAAAGGTAAGATCAATATTCTCTCAAGTCCTATCTACCACTGATACGACTCTACATACACTGAACGTTTGCTTCCAACTAGAAACGAGAAATAAAACTACGTTGTGGGTGTGAAGATGATAACTTTGCATGGTATCGGAGAGCTAAAATATGAAAGTAGGTGTTGTTATCATAAAGTTAGAATATATTACTAAATATTATAAATAGCGAGTGTGGAATAATGATGGGTCGGTGTGCGAAATTGTCCTAGGCAATTGTTAACAAGACCGATAGTCGTCATTGCAATTTCATATGAGGGAGAGGCATAAGCTAACATACTTTCTCTTCTTGGATCATATACACTTATGATTGGAACTCTAGCAAGCATCCGCAACTACTAAAGATCATTAAGGTAAAACCCAATCATAGCATTAAAGCATCAAGTCCCCTTTATCCCATACACAACAACCCCCTTACTCGGGTTTATGCTTTTGTCACTCAAGCAACCCACTATAAGCGAATCATGAACATATTGCAACACCCTACAGCGGGAATCCCTCACGCTTGCGTGACACGGAGGGCACAATAGGACAGCACCAAAATAAAACATACAACTCGTACCAATCTAGAACATCAATCAACCCAAAGACAAAGGATATCTACTCAAAACATCATAGGATGGCAACACATCATTGGATCATAATATGTGGCATAAAGCACCATGTTCAAGTAGGGATTACAACGGGGTGCGGGAGAGTGGACCGCGTAAAAGAGAGGAGGATGGTGATGATGATGGTGATGTTGATGAAGACGATCACCGCGACGATGATTCCCCTCCCGATGGCACTCCAGCGCCACCGAGAGAGAGGAGGAGGGGTTCTCTCCCTTGTGCTTCCTCCTCTATGGCCTCCCCATGGATGGGGACAGGTTCCCCCTTTGGTCCTTGGCCTTCATGGTGATGATGGCCCCTCTGGAATCCTCCTCCATGCCCTCCGGTGATGATGGCCCCCTCCGGCAGGGTTCCAGAGAGGGCCTAGATTGATTTCTCGTGGCTACAGAGGCTTGCGGCAGCGGAACTTTCGATCTAGGTTATTTTCTAGGGGTTTCTGTATTTATAGGAATTTTTGGCGTCGCTTTCACGTCAAGGGGGGTCTCCGAGTCGTCCACGAGATAGGGGCCCACGCCCAGGGGGCTAGGGCGCACCCCCCACCCTCGTGGACGGCTCGGGACTCTTCTGGCCCAACTCTTTTACTCGGGGGGCTTCTTTTGGTCCATAAAAAATCATCAAAAATTGGCATGTCAATTTTACTCCGTTTGGTATTCCTTTTCTGCAATACTCAAAAAAAAAGGGGAAAACAGAAATTGGCACTGGGCTCTAGGTTAATAGGTTGTCCCAAAAATCATATAAAATAGCATATAAATGCATATAAAACATCTAAGATGGATAATATAATAGCATGAATACTTCATAAATTATAGATACGTTGGAGACGTATCAAAGTTCAAAATGGATCAGGCAAAGAAAGGGTTCTTGCCTGTATTACAAGGTGTGAAGTTGAGTCAGACTCAATGCCCGACCACTGAAGAAGATAGAGAGAAAATGAAAGGTGTTCCCTATGCTTCAGCCATAGGCTCTATCATGTATGCAATGCTATGTACCAGACCTGATGTGTGCCTTGCTATAAGTTTAGCAGGGAGGTACCAAAGTAATCCAGGAGTGGATCACTGGACAGCGGTCAAGAACATCCTGAAATACCTGAAAAGGACTAAGGATATGTTTCTCATATATGGAGGTGACAAAGAGCTCGTCGTAAACGGTTATGTCGATGCAAGCTTTGACACTGATCTGGATGACTCTAAGTCACAAACTGGATATGTGTTTTTATTAAATGGCGAAGCTGTCAGTTGGTGTAGTTCCAAGCAGAGCGTCGTGGCGGGATCTACGTGTGAAGCGGAATACATAGCTGCTTCAGAAGCAGCAAATGAAGGAGTTCTTATCCGATCTAGGTGTCATACCTAGTGCATCGGGTCCAATGAAAATCTTTTGTGACAATACTGGAGCAATTGCCTTGGCAAAGGAATCCAGATTTCACAAGAGAACCAAGCACATCAAGAGACGCTTCAATTCCATCTGTGGTCAAGTCAAGGAGAGAGACATAGAGATTTGCAAGATACATACGGATCTAAATGTTGCAGACCCATTGACTAAGCCTCTCTCACGAGCAAAACATGATCAGCACGAAGACTCCATGGGTGTTAGAATCATTACAATATAATCTAGATTATTGACTCTAGTGCAAGTGGGAGACTGAAGGAAATATGCCCTAGAGGCAATAATAAAGTTGTTATTTATATTTCCTTATATCATTCTAAATGTTTATTATTCATGCTAGAATTGTATTAACCAGAAGTGTCACTAGTTTGCCTCTACTTGACTAGCTCATTGAAACAATGATGGTTATGTTTCCTAACCATAGACATGAGTTGTCATTTGATTAACGGGATCACATCATTAGAGAATGATGTGATTGACTTGACCCATCCATTAGCTTAGCACGATGATCGTTTAGTTTGTTGCTATTTGCTTTCTCCATAACTATACATGTTCCTACGACTATGAGATCATGCAACTCCCGAATACCGGAGGAACACTTTGTGTGCTACCAAACTTCACAACATAACTGGGTGATTATAAAGGTGCTCTACAGGTGTCTCCGATGGTGTTTGTTGAGTTGGCATGGATCAAGATTAGGATTTGTGACTCCGATTGTCGGAGAGGTATCTCTGGGCCCTCTTGGTAATGTACATCACAATAAGACTTGCAAGCAATGTAGCTAATGAGTTAGTTACGGGATGTATCATTACGGAACGAGTAAAGAGACTTGCCGGTAACGAGATTGAACTAGGTATTGAGATACCGACGATCGAATCTCGGGCAAGTAACATACCAATGACAAAGGGAACAACGTATACCGTTATGCGGTTTGACCGATAAAGATCTTCATAGAATATGTAGGAACCAATATGAGCATCCATGTTCCGCTATTGGTTATTGATCGGAGACATGTCTCGGTCATGTCTACATAGTTCTCGAACCCGTAGGGTCCGCACGCTTAACGTTTGGTGACGGTCGATATTATGAGTTTATGTGTTTTGATGTACCGAAGGTAGTTCGGAGTCCCGGATTTGATCACGGACATAACGAGGAGTCTCGAAATGGTCGAGACATAAATATCGATATATTGGAAGACTATGTTTATACATCAGAATGGTTTTGGGTGAAATGGGAGTATACCGGAGCACCGAGAGGTTACCGGAACCCCCCGGGAGGTATATGGCCCTTATTGGGCCTTAGTGGGAGAGAGGGGAAAGGAGCAAAGGAGGGGGCGCCCCCCTCCCCCAAGCCCAATCCGAATTGGGAGGGGGGGCCCTTCCTTCCTCCTCCCTCCTCCTTCCTTCTCTTCTAAATCCAACAAGGCAAGGGGGATCCTACTCCCGGTGGGAGTAGGACTCCCCTTGGGGCGCGCCTAGGAGGCTGGCCCCCTCCCCCTCCTCCATTCCTTTATATACGGGGGAGGGGGCACCCCATAGACACACAAGTTGATCATTGATCTTTAGTCGTGTGCGGTGTCCCCCTCTGCCATAATCCACCTCGGTAATATTGTAGCTATGCTTAGGCGAAGCCCTGTTTCGGTAGCAACATCATCACCGTTATCACGCCGTCGTCCTGATGAAGCTCTCCCACTAAGCTATACTAGATCGTGAGTTCGCTGGATGTCACCGAGCCGAAAGTGTGCAGATCACGGAGGTGTCGTACCTTCGGTGCTAGATCGGTCGACCGTGAATACGTATGACTACATCAACCACGTTGTCATAACTCTTCCGCTTACGGTCTACGAGGGTACGTAGACGATACTCTCCCCTCTCGTTGCTATACATCACCATGATCTTGTGTGTGCGTAGGATTTTTTTTTTGAAATTACTGCATTCCCCAACATCCCCGTCGACGCCCCGGCCCGTGTCGTTGTCGTCTCGCCGCCGCCCCGTCGCCGTCGCCGACCCCGTCGCCGCCACCGTCACCTCGCCTCGCCCCGGCCCATCGCCCCGCTGTAAGAACCCCGGCCGCCATGCATATGGTCGGCCGCCCCCAATCCCGCACACACACACGTACACACACACTTAGATGTGTTTTTCTGTTTTTAGTTTTTAGTTTTTTCTATTTTTCTGTTTTTATACAAAGGTTTTAGATGAATTGATTAATTAGATTAGATTAATGTCAAATGTCAAAGGTTTTAGATGAATTAATTGTTTTTTATAGTTTTAGTTTGATGAATTAGCTAGCTAGAATTTGCATATAGAATTAGCTAG
>NC_041392.1:487460924-487482801 GCF_002162155.2 Triticum dicoccoides | reverse complement strand
GTTAGATGAATTAGCTAGAGTTTGCATATAGAATTTAAAAATGTTATATTTGCATATAGAATTTTGACATATGCAATGATATCATTTTTTAAATTTGTATATAAGAAATCACAATCCAATAATTTAAAAAATGTTACATTTGCATATATAATTTGTTCTCGGCGATGCCCGGCCCGCATCCTCGCCGTCGACCCATTCGCGACGACGTCCTGCTTCAGAGGACCCATGTCCGGGGCTGGGCTACGCCAGGCTGGCACTGGGAGGTGCTACCTTCAGGGGCGCGCCGCTTGGTGAGGAACCCGACCCCGGGTCCCGTCATCGACTTTGAGCTCCTTTGGTGGCGTTCGCGTGGGCCACTTTTTGGTGCGGAGGGAGCCGGCCCCGCCGGAGGTGGTACGTCACTGTGTCAGGGAGGAGGACGAGCACGTCAGTCGCTACATGGCTGCTATGGACGTTAGGTTCTCCAATACCTGGCAGGTTCTTCGGGGATCTCAGCCAAGCTATGATCCTGTGATGGTTCCTTCTCTTTGGGTGTCCACCGCTCGCGCCTCAGGAACCGCGAGTGAACTAGATTATTCTGTAGTATTCGATCTTTATTAGCTAGCTAGCTAGTGATATATTCGATATATAATATTTGAGACGATGTATCCGAGATTATATATATTATTTGAGATGATGTATTCGAGATTATATATATATTATTCGATAATATTCGAGACGATGTATTCGAGATTATATTTGATGATGCATATTATGTACTGTGATTCATTTTTTCAATATTGATTGCATGCATGCATTGTAATTTCAATACTAGATTGTTTTATATTTCTTTTGGATTTGTTAAATAAAAGTTATGGCGGACAATACCGGCAGAGAAGGAGAAGAGGCCCTGTTCGAGATCATACGCTCCCCTGGCCGGCCAGATGATCAGAATGCAGAAGATGACGGCTCCCAATATCTGAACAATACCGGGAATGGTGATATGATATTCGATCGTGACGACCGAATTAATGAAGTCCAAAACTATGATTATGACGATGAAGAAAATGTTGATCTTGAAATAACAGAGACCGGCGAGGTATATTTATATAAGCAGGCATCTGGTGATCATCACATGTTTTAAATGATTTGAAGATATATTAATGAATCGATCTTTCTTCTTTCAGCCCTCCGGGTCGAGAAAATCTTCTATAGGCAGCAGGACAGTGCGAGGCCCAGCCAAAAAGTTGAAGGAGGCCTTAAAGTACAACATCGATGCCATCAAAACTGATGGCGAACCAATCGCGCCTAAGAAGAATGCGAACAAGTTCATTGGTCAGTGCAGAGTTCTTGTGAAGGACCAACTCCCGATCTCCACGCAAGAATGGAAAAGGCTAGCAAAGGAACGTCCAGATCTTACTTGGGTCGACGACAGAGCAAAAGATCTGCTTTGGGAATCTCTCATGGAACATTTCACCCTACCAGATCATTTCATAGATGCAGATGTGCAGAAAGTGAAGGCCGCTGCTCTTAGGAAGATGGTAGTTGCATTCAACAACCACAAGAAACTATATGGGCCAAGTATGTCGCAGTAGGAAAGAAGACTCTAGAATTCACGGGAACACTAGAGAAGCAAAGAGATCACTGGCCCGCTTTCGTGAAATTCAAGGAATCGGAATTATCTAAGGAACGGTCGAGAATAAACAAGGCCAATGCCGCAAAAAATTAGCAGTTCCATAAGCTGGGGCCAAGTGGCTACGCGGTGGCAATGCCTAAGTGGGATAAGTCTGAGCAAGAGATGGTGGATGCAACGGTCATTCCAGTTACATTGAGCTGGCCCCCAGGTGCGGGACTTGGTTCTATGTGCATGGGGGTGTTGGACCCGAAGACAGGCAAGGTTTTGAAGAAGATAAGTCTTAAAGGAGCTGAGGACAAGTTACTTGTTGCAATAGAAGAGGCTCGAATGGGGTTGTTCACACCCAACAGAGAGAACGACGAGCTTACGCGCACCCTGGGAAATCCTGAACACCCGGGAAGAACACGAGGCAAAGGCATTGTTCCGTGGTATGAGGGGTTTGCGGACTGGAACACCAACTATAGAAGCCATGCAAGAAGGAAGATGGAGGAGGAGGAGAAGAGGAAGCTGGAGGAGGAGCAGAGGAAGCAGGAAGCAGAACGCCTTAAAGGCCTAGAATCAAAGCACGCGGAGTTGGCACTCCAATTCCAGCGGCAGCAGCAGCAGATTGACTCACTTAGCCAAGAAAGGGGGTTTTAGCAGCGGCATCAGCTAGCGGATGATCCAGCATTGGATAGCACCGTCCCATCCATGCCGAGAAGCAGCGTGGGTCCGCCCTGGGCGAGGCACTGTTGGATAGATACCCTGTGGATGACATCATGGATAACACTAATTGTGAGCTACACTTCAAAATGAAGAACATATCCATGAAGGTGGCGGACGCCGTTGCTTTTACAAATCCCCCCGAAGCAACCTTCCATTGCAACCCGATTCCAGGTGGCTATGCTCGTGTCATGGTTGATGAAGTGGTGGACCAATATTCGGGGCTAGAGCTTGACATTCCTGGAGGTGACGAGGAGCACACACTGGGAGAGGCCAAACATCGTATCATCCTATGGAGAAAGGATTGCATCATCTTTCCAAGGCCACCGACACCGCATCGGCCGACTCCTCCTCGAAGTCCGCCACCGCGTCAGCAAACTCCCGCTCCTCCAAGTCATCAGCCACCGCCTCAGCACAGTCCTGCTCCTTCAAGTCCACCAATGCATTAGGCCACTCATCCTCCTCCAAGTCCGGCCCCGCATTAGGCCACTCCTCCTGCTTTAAGTCTGGCATCGTGTCAGCCCACTCCTCCTCCTCCAAGTCAGCCATATCAGTCGTCTCTGCCGCCTCAGCAACATCAGAAGAGAGCCGCCGCAGCTATGTTGCATAGCGGTACAAGTCGAGGTACAGGATCAGGTACATAAGGCAAGAGATTCCAATTTGGTCCAAGCCTCGCGCCACTTCTGAAGAGGCCTTACGACCTGACTCCGGAGGAAAACGAAGCTGAATGCCAAGCCCAAGTGAGGGCCCATTTTGGACCAAAACCGGCACCGCCACCAAAGGAGAAAGTGCCTGAGCGTGTCGTTGACCACTTTATTCGTATGGCTGAAGCACCACCTCCCAAGCCTGTTGACTCAGACTATGAGCGCCAAATCATAAAGGCACATCGAGCACAACGAAAGAAGGAGTCAAGCTCGAGCTCGAGCCAAGAAGCTGCCCAAAAAAGCGGGAAAACCGTTCCCCAGCTGGGAGAACAAGCTGTGCAATCGATCCCCTGGCTCATTGTACCAACACATGCGAGTACCGGCGCCGATCAGTTGGTAATAACCGACGAGCATATAAGGCAGGCTACAGAGCTCGGTATCACTATTTATCAACTCCTAGATATCGAGCCCATGGATACGCTTAGAGAGGAGGACATAAAACGAAAATATGTTCGCGGCGAACCTTTTGTCAAGCCTGAGGAGGTCAAGAAGCTCTCAACGAGAATGTATGAATTCCATCAATGGTACATGGAAATTACCAAGGCTACCAATCGAGAGTCCCTCATGGTGAAAGTCAAGGAAGAGCATTACTTCCATCAGCTAGCTCTGTATGTTGAGTATACAGAACTATTTCAGTTATTAAATCAAGACGCACTCGACAAATCTATCATCAGTTGCTATTGTCTGTAAGTGATTTCTTTCTATAATCTAAGTCTCAAGCTAGTTGTAGTGCTCTCGTTGATCATTACCTGTAATTATCCTCACTATATTATTTTCTATGGTATTATGCAGGATGAAGATGTATGATATGAAAAAAGCTGGACGCTATGGCATTGGGTTCATTGACCCAAATACCATTAATGAAGAGACATGGACATATGAATGGTATAAAGCAGAAGTAGAGAAAAACATGATGGAGTTCTTGAAGCGCCTCAATACCAATCCAGATATACTACTTCCTTACAACTTCCCTGTCTTGTACTACAAATTCTGTTTTTGCGTACTAGCTAGATGTTAATAAGTGTATAGGGCTTAGGGTAGTTGATGAGTGTTATGCACTGATACGTCTCCAACGTATCTATAATTTTCGATTGTTTCATGCTATTATATTATCCATCTAGGATGTTTTATATGCATTTATATGCTATTTTATATGATTTTTGGGACTAACCTATTAACCTAGAGCCCAGTGCCAGTTTCTTTTTTTCCTTGTTTATGAGTTCTACAGAAAAGGAATACCAAACGGAGTCCAATTGACATGCCATTTTTTGATGATTTTTTATCGACCAAAAGAAGCCCCTGGAGTAAAAGAGTTGGGCCAGAAGAGCCCCGAGCCATCCACAAGGGTGGAGGGCGCGCCCTACCCCCCTGGGCATGCCCCCTGCCTCGTGGACAACTCGGAGACCCCCCTGACATGAGACCGACGCCAAAAATTCCTATAAATACAGAAACCCCCGAAAAGAAACCTAGATCGGGAGTTCCGTCGCCGCAAGCCTCTATAGCCACCAAAAACTAATCGGGACCCTATTTCGGCACCCTACCGGAGGGGGGAATCATCACCTATGGCCATCTTCATCATCTCGGCGCTCTCCATGACGAGGAGGGAGTAGTTCACCCTCGGGGCTGAGGGTATGTACCAGTAGCTATGTGTTTGATCTCTCTCTCTCTCTCATGTTCTTGATTTGGCACAATCTTGATGTATCGCGAGCTTTGCTACTATAGTTAGATCTTATGATGTTTCTCCCCCTCTATCTCCTTGTGATGAATTGAGTTTTCCCTTTGAAGTTATCTTATCGGATTGAGTCTTTAAGGATTTGAGAACACTTGATGGATATCTTGCGTGGGATACCCGTGGTGACAATGGGGTATTCTATTGATTCACTTGATGTATGTTTTGGTGATCAACTTGTGGGTTCCGTGACCTTGGGAATCTATGCATAGGGTTTGGCACACGTTTTCGTCTTGGCTCTTTGGTAGAAACTTTCGGGCACTCTTCGAAGTTCTTTGTGTTGGTTGAATAGATGAATCTGAGATTGTGTGATGCATATCATATAATCATACCCGTGGATACTTGAGGTGACATTGGAGTATCTAGGTGACATTAAGGTTTTGGTTGATTTGTGTCTTAAGGTGTTATTTTACTACAAACTCTAGGGCTGATTGTGACACTTATAGGAATAGCCCAATGGATTGATCGGAAATAATAACTTTGAGGTGGTTTCGTACCCTACAATAATCTCTTCGTTTGTTCTCCGCTATTAGTGACTTTGGAGTGACTCTTTGTTGCATGTTGAGGGATAGTTATATGATCTAATTATGTTATTATTGTTGAGAGAACTTGCACTAGTGAAAGTATGAACCCTAGGCCTTGTTTCGAAGCATTGCAATACCGTTTGTGCTCACTTTTATCATTAGTTACCTTCCTGATTTTATATTTTCAGATTACAAAAACCTATATCTACCATCCATACTGCACTTGTATCACCATCTCTTCGCCGAACTAGTGCACCTATACAATTTACCATTGTATTGGGTGTGTTGGGGACACAAGAGACTCTTTGTTATTTGGTTGCATGGTTGTTTAAGAGAGACCATCTTCATCCTACGCCTCCCACGGATTGATAAACCTTAGGTCATCCACTTGAGGAAATTTGCTACTGTCCTACAAACCTCTACACTTGGAGGCCCAACAACGTCTACAAGAAGAAGGTTGTGTAGTAGACATCAAGCTCTTTTCTGGAGCCGTTGCTGGCGAGGTTGGCGCTTGAAGGTATATCTTTAGATCTTGCAATCGAATCTTTTTGTTTCTTGTTTTATCACTAGTTTAGTCTATAAAAGACAACTACAAAAAATAGAATTGAGGATTCTTCATATGCTTCATCTTTTTAATATCTTTCGTGAAAATGATGGGAAGGAAAATTGTGCTCAAGTGTTAGAAGAAGAATGCATTAAAATGTTTGGCACTAAATATTTGAATGATGAGCATGATTGCAATGTTGTTAGTATGAATTCTTTGAATATCCATGATGCTAATGATATGCAAAGCCACAAGCTTGGGGATGCTATGTTTGATGAAGATGATATTTTTAGTCCCCCAAGTTTTGATGAGAAAATTTATTATGATGATAGCATGCCCCCTATTTATGATGATTATTGTGATGACATGTATGCTATACAGAATAATGATATCCATGAAACTTTTCATCATGATTTTAACTTTCAATTGGATTATGCCTCACATGATAGTTATTTTTTTGAGTTTGCCCCCACTACTATGAATGAGAATAAATTTGCTTATGTGGAGAGTAATAAAATTTCTATGCTTGTGCATCATGAAAATAATTCTTTATGTGATGGTTATATTGTTGAATTCATTCATGGTGCTACTGAAAGTTATTATGAGGGAGGGATATATGCTTGTAGGAGTTGCAATAATATCAAGTTTCCTCTCTATGTGTTGAAAATCTTGAAGTTATGCTTGTTTTACCTTCCTATGCAAGTTGATTATTGTTCCCATAAGTTGTTTGCTCACAAAATCCCTATGCACAGGAAGTGGGTTAGGCTTAAATGTGTTAGTCATATTCTTCATGATGCTCTCTTTATGTTTCAATTCTTATCTTTTATGTGAGCATCATTGAAATCGTCATGCCTAGCTAAAAAGGCATTAAAGAAAAGCGCTTGTTGGGAGACAACCCAATATTTACACCTACTGTTTTTGTGTGTCCACATGCTTAAGCTACTATAGTAATCATGTTTTGTAGCTTTTGTTTCAATAAAGAGCCAAGTAAGACCTTTGGGATGGCTTACGGTGATAGTTGACTTGATCTTGCTGAAAAACAGAAACTTTTACGCCCAGGAGATTAGTTCTCATTTTTAACAGAAGGGTGATAAAATACTGATTATTTTTGCAGAAGATTAATAAACAAATTTCTCAGGTTTTCCTGACTTCTCAGAAATTTTGGAGTTATATAAGTATTCGAGAGCTACAGATTACTACAGATTGTCCTATTTTCGACAGATTCTGTTTTTGATGCATAGTTTGCCTGTTTTCTAGTTTCTATGGCTTATATTGCTTAATATAAATTGTAGAAATGATAGGGCACAATAGGAATCATGTGAGAAAAATTATGAATCTTGTCTTGACAGTACCTAAGTGGTGATTTGCTTTCTTATACTAACGGAGCTTACGAGTTTTCTGTTAAGTTTTGTGTTGTGAAGTTTTCAAGTTTTGGGTAAAGATTCGATGGACTATAGAATAAGGAGTGGCAAGAGCCTAAGCTTGGGTATGCCCAAGGCATCCCAAGGTAATATTCAAGGACAATCAAGCGCCTAAGCTTGGGGATGCCCCGGATGGCATCCCCTCTTTCGTCTTTGTTCATCGGTAACTTTACTTGGGGCTGTTTTTATTCACCACATGATATGTGTTTTTCTTGGAGCGTCATTTTCTTTTATTAGAATTTGCTTGCTGTTATTTAGAGTAATTTTTTCATCTTTTAATTCAATAAAAAGGTCAAGTATAGCCTTTACCATGCTTATTTTTCCAGTCTATATGTTGCTGTTTTAAAAACGGAAAGTTTGCTGTTATGTTTTGAACTAGCGGGGTTACCCGCGCATTTGCGCAGCTAGAGTGTCCTAATGTCCATATTAGCAGTGAGATGCTGATAGGAGATAGACATATAGCCAAAGTACACCGTACAAACACTTATTTTTCATCATTTAGTGAGTTACCGGGGCACATGCAAAATATTTTGTATTGTATTTCATTTAGAAAATTGATGTGATGATTATCCCTAATATATCATTCAAAATAAAAAGTATTGTAGCCAAAATCTATATCATGAGGAAATACCAACCGAGTCTATTGAATTTGTTTTAGTATATAAATTTATTGGTCATGGATTTAGTACGTGACAATAGAAAACCATAGAATTGCCTGACCCACATGTCAGGCCAATCTATATAGGGTTTGGCTGATTTTTGTAGGAAGTGTTTCCTTTCCTCTTCTTCTAGTCAATATATGTTTGTCTTTTACTGATGTTTTTTTAAAGAATCACAATAAAATATATTAATCTAACATTATTGCCTATTACAACTGCCTTGTTATTACTACAGTTGCATTGTGTAATATCATGTCCATATATGCTCCTACACATAATAATATAGTATTGTTCTAATTATGTAGGACAATATAAAAGTATTCCTATGTAATAATAAAAGAAGTGCTAAAACAAATACTCCCTTTAAGCCTCAGCATACCTATGTATTTGATGAATGAAATAAATGATATATGTAGTTGCATGGTGCTCTATTTTTAAATAATTGTCTCTTTTTCTTGTTTTATACTGACATGTATGTGCTTCTCTTGAGCGGTCCTTTTATTTTCCTCCAAGATTTACATTAGGTAATCCCATCAATTTTATTTGGAATATAGTTTCATCTATGAGGAAAAGTATAGTGTGTGCATAACGTACTCTTCGTACTGATACTTGGTTATTTTGCTTCTTGTACTATTCATCGCTGGACATCAATACATCATAGTAGCGATGGCTAGTTCCAGATTAAGAATTTATTGCGGGAAGTTGCAAATTGGTTGTAGATTATTATATTACAATACATGCAATCCTCCTAGCTACATGGTTTGAGAAAGAAATAGTCATAGATAGTCTAATAGGCATGCTAACCTTGTTTATTCTTCAGCTGAAAAAGATTGGTTTGTTCTTGTTTCGAGAGCCAACTGATTGGCTTGTAACCATAATGATCGTCCTTCGGCCAGCGTGGCATGATGCCATGATGTGCTGAATCTCTTGTCGTTCGAAGCATCAGATAGCCTATGAATCCTGCCAGTGCGAGCGCCACTCGTGCGTGCCAGGCTAGGTGCCACTGTGTTTGTGGGATCATCCGGCTGTGCAGGCGCCCATGGCATCTGGAAGTCCTATGATTATAAGTGTTCGTGCTGGATTCGATGAAAACTATTCAACTTGATTGTGCTAGATGTATACTACCTTAGTTTTGGAACAATATTTGTCGCCATGTTCAGGTCATCAGACACATCAGTCCAGGGCATTTGCTGAGTTCTTGTATGATTCTGGTCATGGGCGTGTGTCCGTGTGCTTCTCTTGCTAGAGAATAATCATGACCATGGAAAGCAAATTAAGTTATACAGTACGTAGAAATATGTGCAAGTGTCGGTCTTATTTATGAGTCTCCCCCAAACGGATTGCAAGTGTCCCTCTTTAGGAAGGCAATCAATTGTACTATTGGAAGTCAGACTCGTTTTGAGTCCGTACAGCCCATGAAGCCAGCTTGCTTTACGTATCTTTGTTACAAAACTTGCTTGACGTGTTAGATTGAATCTAGCACGTCCAAAAAATCTAATATGTCGATTGAATATCCACTGTTTAAACATAATAACTTTGGAGTACTAAATCTTTACTATTCGTTTCTATCGTTTTAATAGTATAATAGATATTTGTGAATAGTCAGAATATGATAAAATCTTGAAATTTTCACACAATGAGTAACAACAAATTATCTGCAGTGTGGTAATTTTTCATAATTTTTGGAGTTAAAGAAGTATGACTCTTCTTGCATTCTTTACAGACAATCCTGTTTAGACAGATTGCTATTATGATTGCATTGTTTGCATATGTTTGCTTGTTTAATGATTCTATTTGATGATAGGAGTATTAAATATGCAGAGGCATTTAGTATGCAATGTCGAATAATAATTTTAGTGATTTGCTACAGTAGAGAATGATAAGGTTTAGCATGGATTTATACTAACTTATCTCACGAGTTCTTGTTGAGTTTTGTATGGATGAAGTTTTTAAGATTTAGGAAAATCGCGATATGAAAGGAATTAAGGAGACACAAAAGCTCAAGTTTAGGGATGCCCAAGGCATCCCTAATTAATATTTCAAGAAGTCTCAAGCATCTAAGTTTGGGGATGCCCCGGTTGGCATCCCACCTTTCTTCTTCAACAACTATTGGTCAGTTTTGGTTGAGCCTAAGTTTTTGCTTCTTTACATGATATGTGGTATCCTTGCAATGTCATTTTATTTAGTTTTGCTTGCTGTTTGAATAAAGTACTTAATATCTGGAAAAAAAATTGTGAGAAGGAGTCTTCACATAGTTACATAATTATTCAACTACTCATTGTGCTTCACTTATATCTTTTGGAGTAGTTTGTCATTTGCTCTAGTGCTTCACTTATATCTTTTTAGAGCACGGCGGTAGTTTTATTTTGAAGAAATTGATGAACTCTCATGCTTCACTTATATTATTTTGAGAGTCTCTAAACAGCATGGTAATTTTCTTTGGTTATGAATTTAGTCCTAATATGATGGGCATCCAAGAGGGATATAATAAAAACTTTCATATAGAGTGCATTGAATACTAGGAGAAGTTTGATTCCTTACGATTGTTTTGAGATATGAAGATGGTGATATTAGAGTCATGCTAGTGGGTAGTTGTGAATTTGAGAAATACTTGTGTTGAGGTTTGTGAGTCCCGTAGCATGCACGTATGGTGAACCGTTATGTAATGAAGTTGAAGTATGAGATATTTTTTGATTGTCTTCCTTATGAGTGGCGGTCGGGGATGAGTGATGGTCTTTTCCTACCAATCTATCCCCCTGGGAGCATGCGTGTAGTACTTTATTTCGATAGCTAATAGACTTTTGCAATAAGTATGCGAGTTCTTTATGACTAATGTTGAGTCCATGAATTATATGCACTCTCATCCTTCCACCATTGCTAGCCTCTCTAGTACCGCGCAACTTTCGCTGGTACCATAAACCCACCATATACCTTCCTCAAAACAGCCACCATACCTACCTATTATGGCATTTCCATAGCCATTCCGAGATATATTGTCATGAAACTTTCCACCGTTTCGTTTATTATGACACGCTTCATCATTGTCTTATTTCTTTGCATGATCATGTAGTTGACATTGTATTTGTGGCAAAGCCACCGATCATAATTCTTTCATACATGTCACTCTTGATTCATTGCACATCCCGGTACACCACCAGAGGCATTCATATAGAGTCATATTTTATTCTAAGTATCGAGTTGTAATTCTTGAGTTGTAAGTAAATAAAAGTGTGATGATCTTCATTATTAGAGCATTGTCCCATGTGAGGAAAAAAAGAAAGGACAAAAAAAGAGAATGCCCAAAAACAAAAAAACAAAAAAATGAGAGAAAAAGAGAGAAGGGGCAATGCTACTATCCTTTTACCACACTTGTGCTTCAAAGTAGCACCATGATCTTCATGATAGAGAGTCTCCTATGTTGTCACTTTCATATACTAGTGGGAATTTTTCATTATAGAAATTGGCTTGTATATTCCAACAATGGGCTTCCTCAAATGCCCTAGGTCTTCATGATCAAGCAAGTTGGATGCACACCCACTTAGTTTCTTTTTGAGCTTTCATACACTTATAGCTCTAGTGCATCCGTTGCATGGCAATCCCTACTCACTCACATTGATATCTATTGATGTGCATCTCCATGGCCCGTTGATACGCCTAGTTGATGTGAGACTATCTCCTTCTTTTTTTCTTCTCCACAACCACCATCTATTCCACCTATAGTGCTATGTCCATGGCTCACGCTCATGTATTGCATGAAAGTTGAAAAAGTTTGAGAACATCAAAAGTACGAAGCAATTGCTTGGCTTGTCATCGGGGTTGTGCATGATTTGAATATTTTGTGCGATGAAGATGGAGCATAGCCAGACTATATGATTTTGTAGGGATAAGCTTTCTTTGGCCATGTTATTTTGAGAAGACATAATTACATTGTTAGTATGCTTGAAGTATTGTTATTTTTATGTCAATATTAAACTTTTGTTTTGAATCTTGTGGATCTGAATATTCTTGCCACGATGAAGAGAATTACATGGATAAATATGTTAGGTAGCATTCCACATCAAAAATTCTGTTTTTATCATTTACCTACTCGAAGACGAGCATGAATTAAGCTTGGGGATGCTTGATACGTCTCCAACGTATCTATAATTTTTTATTGTTCCATGCTATTATATTATCAATCTAGGATGTTTTATATGCATTTATATGATATTTTATATGATTTTTGGAACTAACCTATTAACCTAGAGCCCAGTGCCAGTTTCTATTTTTTCCTTGTTTTTGAGTTTTACAGAAAAGGAATACCAAACGGAGTCCCGTTGACGTTTTATCGACCAAAAGAAGCCCCCGGAGTAAAAGAGTTGGGCCAGAAGAGCCCCGAGCCATCCACAAGGGTGGAGGGCGCGCCCTACCCCCTGGGCATGCCCTCCTGCCTTGTGGACGACTCGGAGACCCCCCCTGACATGAGACCGACGCCAAAAATTCCTATAAATACAGAAACCCCCGAAAAGAAACCTAGATTGGGAGTTCCGCCGCGGCAAGCCTCTATAGCCACCAAAAACCAATTGGGACCCTGTTCCGGCACCCTGCCAGACGGGGGAATCATCACCGGTGTCCATCTTCATCATCCCGGCGCTCTCCATGACGAGGAGGGAGTAGTTCACCCTCGGGGCTGAGGGTATGTACCAGTATATATGTGTTTGATCTCTCTCTCTCTCTCATGTTCTTGATTTGGCACGATCTTGATGTATCGCGAGCTTTGCTACTATAGTTGGATCTTATTATGTTTCTCCCCCTCTATCTCCTTGTGATGAATTGAGTTTTCCCTTTGAAGTTATCTTATCGGATTGAGTCTTTAAGGATTTGAGAACACTTGATGTATGTCTTGCGTGTGACACCTGTGGTGACAATGGGGTATTCTATTTATTCACTTGATGTATGTTTTGGTGTTCAACTTGCGGGTTCCATGACCTTGGGAATCTATGCATAGGGGTTGACACACGTTTTCGTCTTGACTCTCCAGTAGAAACTTTGGGGCACTCTTTGAAGTTCTTTGTGTTGGTTGAATAGATGAATATGAGATTGTACGATGCATATCGTATAATCATACCCGCGGATACTTGAGGTGACATTGGAGTATCTAGGTGACATTAGTGTTTTGGTTGATTTGTGTCTTAAGGTGTTATTTTACTACGAACTCTAGTGTTGTTTGTGACACTTATAGGAATAGCCCAATGGATTGACCGGAAAGAATAACTTTGAGGTGGTTTCGTACTCTACAATAATCTCTTCGTTTGTTCTCCGCTATTATTGACTTTCGAGTGACTCTTTGTTGCATGTTGAGGGATAGTTATATTATCTAATTATGTTATTATTGTTGAGAGAATTTGCACTAGTGAAAGTATGAACCCTAGGCCTTGTTTCGAAGCATTGCAATACCGTTTGTGCTCACTTTTATCATTACATACCTTCCTGTTTTTATATTTTTCAGATTACAAAAACCTATATCTACCATCCATATTGCACTTGTATCACCATCTCTTCGCCAAACTAGTGCACTTATACAATTTACCATTGTATTGGGTGTGTTGGGGACACAAGAGACTCTTTGTTATTTGATTGCAGGATTGTTTGAGAGAGACCATCTTCATCCTACGCCTCCCACGGATTGATAATCCTTAGGTCATCCACTTGGGGGAAATTTGCTACTATCCTACAAACCTCTGCACTTGGACGCCCAACAACGTATACAAGAAGAAGTTTGTGTAGTAGACATCATGCACATGCCCGCTTAATTTATACATATGCAAACGTATGCGCATGCAGTTTCCACTGAATCTTGTTAGTCATTGAAGTTGAAGAATGAACAGTTGAAGTACTGGACTCACTACCTAAAAAACCTATTGACTACACAATCCTGAAGGGGATAGTCGACAGCTAATTTCAATCATTCTTGAACTATGTGTCTGAAGGAAATATGCCCTAGAGGCAATAATAAAGTTATTATTTATTTCCTTATATCATGATAAATGTTTATTATTCATGCTAGAATTGTATTAACTGAAAACATGATACATGTGTGAATACATAGACAAACAAAGTGTCACTAGTATGCCTCTACTTGACTAGCTCGTTGATTAAAGATGGTTATGTTTCCTAACCATAGACATGAGTTGTCATTTGATTAACGGGATCACATCATTAGGAGAATGATGTGATTGACTTGACCCATTCCGTTAGCTTAGCACTTGATCGTTTAGTTTGTTGCTATTGCTTTCTTCATAACTTATATATGTTCCTTTGACTATGAGATTATGCAACTCCTGTTTACTGGAGGAACACTTTGTGTGCTACCAAATGTCACAACGTAACTGGGTGATTATAAAGGTGCTCTACAGGTGTCTCTGAAGGTACTTGTTGGGTTGGCATATTTCGAGA
This sequence comes from Triticum dicoccoides, assembly GCF_002162155.2. NCBI lineage: Eukaryota > Viridiplantae > Streptophyta > Magnoliopsida > Poales > Poaceae > Triticum > Triticum dicoccoides. The sequence continues at coordinate 487,468,468 of NC_041392.1, read as the reverse complement.
TTAGGATTTGTCACTCTGATTGTCGGAGAGGTATCTCTGGGCCCTCTCGGTAATGCACATCACTCAAGCCTTGCAAGCATTGCAACTAATAAGTTAGTTGCGGGATGTTGTATTACTGAACAAGTAAAGAGACTTACCAGTAACGAGATTCAACTAGGTATTGAGATACCGACGATCGAATCTCGGGCAAGTAACATACCGATGACAAAGGGAACAACGTATGTTGTTATGCGGTCTGACCGATAAAGATCTTCGTAGAATATGTAGGAGCCAATATGAGCATCCATGTTCCGCTATTGGTTATTGACCGGAGACGTGTCTCGGTCATGTCTACATAGTTCTCGAACCCGTAGGGTCCGCACGCTTAAAGTTCGGTGACGATTGTAATTAGGGTTTTTGTGTTTTGATGTACCGAAGGTTGTTTGGAGTCCCGGATGTGATCACGGACATGACGAGGAGTCTCAAAATGGTCGAGACATAAAGATTGATATATTGGAAGCCTATATTTGGATATCAGAAACATTCCGGGTGAAATCAGGATTTTACTGGAGTACCGGGGGGTTACCGGAACCCCCCCCCCCCCGGGGGGGGGGGTTATTGGGCCTACATGGGCCATAAGGGAGAAGAGGAGGGCCGGCCAGGGCAGGCCGCACGCCCCCTAGTCCGAATAGGACAAGGAAAGGGGGGTGGCGCCCCCCTTTCCTCTTTCTCCCTTCCTCCTTCCTTTTCCAACAAGGCAAGAGGGGGGAGTCCTACTCCCGGTTGGAGTAGGACCCCTCCAGGCGCACCCATAGGGTCGGCCGCGCCTCCCCCTCTCCCTCCTTTATATACTGAGGCAAGGAGGCACCCCATGACACACAAGTTGATCCTCGTGATCGTTCCTTAGCCGTGTGCGGTGCCCCCTTCGACCATATTCCACCTCGGTCATATCGTAGCGGTGCTTAGTCGAAGCCCTACGTCGGTAGAACATCATCATCGTCATCACGCCGTCGTGATGATGAAACTCTCCCTCAACGTTTTGCTGGATCGGAGCTCGAGGGACGTCACCGAGTTGAACGTGTGCAGAACTCGGAGGTGCCATACGCTCGGTACTTGGATCGGTCTGATCGGGAAGACGTACGAGTAATTCCTCTATGTTGTGTCAACGCTTCCGTTGCCGGTCTATGAAGGTACGTAGACCACTCTCCACTCTCGTTGCTATGCATCACCATGATCTTGCGTGTGCGTAGGAATTTTTTTGAAATTACTACGTTCCCCAACAGTGGCATCTGAGCCAGGTTTTATGCGTTGAAGTTATGCACGCGTAGAACACAAGTGAGTTGTGGGCGATATAAGTCATACTGCTTACCAGCATGTCATACTTTGGTTCGGCGGTATTGTTGGATGAAGCGGCCCAGACCGACATTACGCGTACGCTTACGCGAGACTGCTTCTACCGACGTGCTTTGCACACAGGTGGCTGGCGGGTGTCAGTTTCTCCAACTTTAGTTGAACCAAGTGTGGCTACGCCCGGTCCTTGTGAAGGTTAAAACAACACCAACTTGACAAACTATCGTTGTGGTTTTGATGTGTAGGTAAGAACGGTTCTTGCTAAGCCCGTAGCAGCCACGTAAAACTTGCAAAAACAAAGTAGAGGACGTCTAACTTGTTTTTGCAGGGCATGTTGTGATGTGATATGGTCAAGACATGATGCTAAATTTTATTGTATGAGATGATCATGTTTTGTAACCGAGTTATCGGCAACTGACAGGAGCCATATAGTTGTCGCTTTATTGTATGCAATGCAATTGCGTTGTAATGCTTTACTTTATCACTAAGCGGTAGCGATAGTCTTGGAAGCATAAGATTGACGAGACGACAATGATGCTACGATGATGATCAAGGTGTCGCGCCGGTGACGATGGTGATCATGATGGTGCTTCAAAGATGGAGATCACAAGCACAAGATGATGATGGCCATATCATATCACTTATGTTGATTGCATGTGATGTTTATCTTTTATGCATCTTATCTTGCTTTGATTGACGGTAGTATTATAAGATGATCCCTCACTAAATTATCAAAGTATAAGTGTTCTCCCTGAGTATGCACCGTTGTGAAAGTTCTTCGTGCTGAGACACCACGTGATGATCGGGTGTGATAGGCTCTACGTTCAGATACAACGGGTGCAAAACAGTTGCACACGCCGAATACTCAGGTTTAACTTGACGAGCCTAGCATAAAACAGATATGGCCTCGGAACATGGAGACCAAAAGGTCGAGTGTGAATCTTATAGTAGATATGATCAACATATTGATGTTCACCATTGATACTACTCCATCTCACGTGATGATCGGACATGGTTTAGTTGATTTGGATCACGTGATCACTTAGAGGATTAGAGGGATATCTTTCTAAGTGGGAGTTCTTAAGTAATATGATTAATTGAACTTAAATTTATCATGAACTTAGTACCTGATAGTATCTTGCTTGTCTATGTTTAATTGTAGATAGATGGCTCGTGCTGTTGTTCCGTTGAATTTTAATGCGTTCTTTGAGAAAGCAAAGTTGAAAGATGATGGTAGCAATTACACGGACTGGGTCCATAACTTGAGGATTATGCTCATTGCTGCATAGAAGAATTACGTCCTGGAAGCACCGCTAAGTGCCAAGCCTGCTGCAGGAGCAACACCAGATGTTATGAACGTCTGGCAGAGCAAAGCTGATGACTACTCGATAGTTCAGTGTGCCATGCTTTACGGCTTAGAACCGGGTCTTCAACGACATTTTGAACGTCATGGAGCATATGAGAAGTTCCAGGAGTTGAAGTTAATATTTCAAGCAAATTCCCGGATTGAGAGATATGAAGTCTCCAATAAGTTCTATAGCTACAAGATGGAGGAGAATAGTTCTGTCAGTGAACATATACTCAAAATGTCTGGGTATCATAATCACTTGACTCAACTGGGGGTTAATCTTCCTGTTGATAGTGTCATTGACAGACTTCTTCAATCACTGCCACCAAGCTACAAAAGCTTCGTGATGAACTATAATATGCAAGGGATGAATAAGACTATTCCTGAGCTCTTCGCGATGCTAAAAGCCGCGGAGGTAGAAATCAAGAAGGAGCATCAAGTGTTGATGGTCAATAAGACCACCAGTTTCAAGAAACAGGGCAAAGGGAAGAAGAAAGGGAACTTCAAGAAGAATAGCAAACAAGTTGCTGCTCAGGAGAAGAAACCCAAGTCTGGACCCAAGCCTGAGACAGAGTGCTTCTACTGCAAGCAGACTGGTCACTGGAAGCGGAACTGCCCCAAGTATTTGGCGGATAAGAAGGATGGCAAAGTGAATAAAGGTATATGTGATATACATGTTACTGGTGTATACCTTACTAATGCTCGCAGTAGCACTGGGGTATTTGATATTGGTTCTGTTGCTAACATTTGCAACTAGAAACAGGGGCTACGGATTAAGCGAAGATTGGCTAAGGACGAGGTGACGATGCGTGTGGGAAATGGGTCCAAAGTCGATGTGATCGCGGTCGGCACGCTACCTCTACATCTACCTTCGGGATTAGTATTAGACCTAAATAATTGTTATTTGGTGCCAGCGTTGAGCATGAACATTATATCTAGATCTTGTTTGATGCGAGACGGTTATTCATTTAAATCAGAGAATAATGGTTGTTCTATTTATATGAGTAATATCTTTTACGGTCATGCACCCTTGAAGAGTGGTCTATTTTTGATGAATCTCGATAGTAGTGATACACATATTCATAATGTTGAAATCAAAAGATGTAGAGTTGATAATGATAGTGCAAATTATTTGTGGCACTGTCGTTTAGGTCATGTCGGTGTAAAGCGCATGAAGAAACTCCATACTGATGGACTTTTGGAACCACTTGATTATGAATCACTTGGTACTTGCGAACCGTGCCTCATGGGTAAGATGACTAAAACGCCGTTCTCCGGTACTATGGAGAGAGCAACAGATTTGTTGGAAATCATACATACAGATATATGTGGTCCAATGAATGTTGAGGCTCGTGGTGGATATCGTTATTTTCTCACCTTCACAGATGATTTAAGCAGATATGGGTATATCTACTTAATGAAACATAAGTCTTAAACATTTAAAAAGTTCAAAGAATTTAAGAGTGAAGTTGAAAATCATCATAACAAGAAAATAAAGTTTCTACGATCTGATCGTGGAGGAGAATATTTGACTTACGAGTTTGGTCTACATTTGAAACAATGCGGAATAGTTTCGCAACTCATGCCACTCGGAACACCACAGCGTAATGGTGTGTCCAAACATCGAAATCATGCTTTATTAGATATGGTGCGATCTATGATGTCTCTTACTGATTTACCATTATTGTTTCGGGGTTATGCTTTAGAGACGATTGCATTCACGTTAAATAAGACACCATCGAAATCCGTTGAGACGACGCCTTATGAACTGTGGTTTGGCAAGAAACCAAAGTTGTCGTTTCTGAAAGTTTGGGGCTGCGATGCTTATGTGAAAAAGCTTCAACCTGATAAGCTCGAACCCAAATCGGAGAAATGTGTCTTCATAGGATACCCAAAGGAGACTGTTGGGTACACCTTCTATCACAGATCCGAAGGCAAGACTTTTGTTGCTAAATTCGGAGTTTTTCTAGAGAAGGAGTTTCTCTCGAAAGAAGTGAGTAGGAGAAAAGTAGAACTTGATGAGGTAACTGTACCTGCTCCCTTATTGGAAAGTAGTACATCACAGAAATCGGTTTCTGTGACACCTACACCAATTAGTGAGGAAGCTAATGATAATGATCATGAAACTTCAGATCAAGTTACTACCAAACCTCGTAGATCAACCAGAGTAAGATCCGCACCAGAGTGGTACGGTAATCCTGTTCTGGAAGTCATGCTACTAGATCATGATGAACCTATGAACTATGAAGAAGCGATGGTGAGCCCAGATTCCGCAAAATGGCTAGAAGCCATGAAATCTGAGATGGGATCCATGTATGAGAACAAAGTGTGGACTTTGGTTGACTTGCCCGTTGATCGGCAAGCAATTGAGAATAAATGGATCTTCAAGAAGAAGACTGACGCTGACGGTAATGTTACTGTCTACAAAGCTCGACTTGTTGCAAAAGGTTTTTGACAAGTTCAAGGGATTGACTACGATGAGACCTTCTCACCCGTAGCGATGCTTAAGTCTATCCGAATCATGTTAGCAATTGCCGCATTTTATGATTATGAAATTTGGCAAATGGATGTCAAAACTGCATTCCTGAATGGATTTCTGGAAGAAGAGTTGTATATGATGCAACCAGAAGGTTTTGTCGATCCAAAGGGAGCTAACAAAGTGTGCAAGCTCCAGCGATCCATTTATGGACTGGTGCAAGCCTCTCGGAGTTGGAATAAACGCTTTGATAGTGTGATCAAAGCATTTGGTTTTGTACAGACTTTTGGAGAAGCCTGTATTTACAAGAAAGTGAGTGGGAGCTCTGTAGCATTTCTGATATTATATGTGGATGACATATTATTGATTGGAAATGATATAGAATTTCTGGATAGCATAAAGGGATACTTGAATAAGAGTTTTTCAATGAAAGACCACGGTGAAGCTGCTTACATATTGGGCATTAAGATCTATAGAGATAGATCAAGACGCTTAATTGGACTTTCACAAATCACATACCTTGACAAAGTTCTGAACAAGTTCAAATTGGATCAAGGAAAGAAAGGGTTCTTGCCTGTGTTACAATGTGTGAAGTTGAGTAAGACTCAATGTCCGACCACCGCAGAAGATAGAGAGAAAATGAAAGATGTTCCCTATGCTTCAGCCATAGGCTCTATCATGTATGCAATGCTGTGTACCAGACCTGATGTGTGCCTTGCTATAAGTCTAGCAGAGAGGTACCAAAGTAATCCAGGAGTGGATCACTGGACAGCGGTCAAGAACATCCTAAAATACCTGAAAAGGACTAAGGATATGTTTCTCGTATATGGAGGTGACAAAGAGCTCATCGTAAATGGTTACGTTCATGCAAGCTTTGACACTGATCCGGACGTTTCTAAATCACAAACCGGATACGTGTTTTTACTGAACGGTGGAGCTGTCAATTGGTGCAGTTCTAAACAAAGCGTCATGGCGGGATCTACATGTGAAGCGGAGTACATAGCTGCTTCGGAAGCAGCAAATGAAGGAGTTTGGATGAAGGAGTTCATATCCGATCTAGGTGTCATACCTAGTGCATCGGGTCCAATGAAAATCTTTTGTGACAATACTGGTGCAATTGCCTTGGTGAAGGAATCCAAATTTCACAAGAGAACCAAGCACATCAAGAGACGCTTCAATTCCATTCGGGATTTAGTCCAAGTGGGAGACATAGAAATTTGCAAGATACATACGGATCTGAATGTTGCAGACCCGCTGACTAAGCCTCTTCCACGAGCAAAACATGATCAGCACCAAGGCTCCATGGGTGTTAGAATCATTACTGTGTAATCTAGATTATTGACTCTAGTGCAAGTGGGAGACTGAAGGAAATATGCCCTAGAGGCAATAATAAAGTTATTATTTATTTCCTTATATCATGATAAATGTTTATTATTCATGCTAGAATTGTATTAACCGGAAACATAATACATGTGTGAATACATAGACAAACAAAGTGTCACTAGTATGCCTCTACTTGACTAGCTCGTTGATCAAAGATGGTTATGTTTCCTAACCATAGACATGAGTTGTCATTTGATTAACGGGATCACATCATTAGGAGAATGATGTGATTGACTTGACCCATTCCGTTAGCTTAGCACTTGATCGTTTAGTTTGTTGCTATTGCTTTCTTCATAACTTATACATGTTCCTATGACTATGAGATTATGCAACTCCTGTTTACCGGAGGAACACTTTGTGTGCTACCAAACGTCACAACGTAATTGGGTGATTATAAAGGTGCTCTACAGGTGTCTCCGAAGGTACTTGTTGGGTTGGCATATTTCGAGATTAGGATTTGTCACTCTGATTGTCGGAGAGGTATCTCTGGGCCCTCTCGGTAATGCACATCACTCAAGCCTTGCAAGCATTGCAACTAATAAGTTAGTTGCGGGATGATGTATTACGGAACGAGTAAAGAGACTTGCCGGTAACGAGATTGAACTAGGTATTGAGATACCAACGATCGAATCTCGGGCAAGTAACATACCGATGACAAAGGGAACAACGTATGTTGTTATGCGGTCTGACCGATGAAGATCTTCGTAGAATATGTAGGAGCCAATATGAGCATCCAGGTTCCGCTATTGGTTATTGACCAGAGACGTGTCTCGGTCATGTCTACATAGTTCTCGAACCCGTAGGGTCCGCACGCTTAAAGTTCGGTGATGATCGTAATTAGGGTTTTTGTGTTTTGTTGTACCGAAGGTTGTTCGGAGTCCTGGATGTGATCACAGACATGACGAGGAGTCTCGAAATGGTCGAGACATAAAGATTGATATATTGGAAGCCTATATTTGGATATCAGAAATGTTCCGGGTGAAATCGGGATTTTACCGGAGTATCGAG
>NC_041392.1:487443029-487460595 GCF_002162155.2 Triticum dicoccoides | reverse complement strand
ATTGGGCCTACATGGGCCATAAGGGAGAAGAGGAGGGCCGGCCAGGGTAGGCCGCACGCCCCCTCCCCCCTAGTCCGAATAGGACAACGAATGGGGGGTGGCGCCCCCCTTTCCTCTTTCTCCCTTCCTCCTTCCTTTTCCAACAAGGTAAGAGGGGGGAGTCCTACTCCCGGTTGGAGTAGGACTCCTCCAGGCGCACCCATAGGGCCGGCCGCACCTCCCCCTCTCCCTCCTTTATATACTGAGGCAAGGGGGCACCCCATGACACACAAGTTGATCCTCGTGATCGTTCCTTAGCCGTGTGCGGTGCCCCCTTCCACGATATTCCACCTCGGTCATATCATAGTGGTGCTTAGGCGAAGCCCTGCCTCGGTAGAACATCATCACCATCATCACGTCGTCGTGCTGACGAAACTCTCCCTCAACGTTTTGCTGGATCGGAGCTCGAGGGACGTCACCGAGTTGAACATGTGCAGAACTCGGAGGTGCCGTACGTTCGGTACTTGGATCGGTCGGATCGGGAAGACGTACGACTACTTCCTATACGTTGTGTCAACGCTTCCATTGCCGGTCTACGAGGGTACGTTGACAACACTCTCCACTCTCGTTGCTATGCATCACCATGATCTTGCGTGTGCGTAGGAATTTTTTTGAAATTACTACGTTCCCCAACAGTGTCGGCCTCTTTAGTTCGTCATTTCCTGATATCAACTAATTAATTACTCCTTTATTCATTTTCTTTGCCGGCGGGTAGGACTTGGCAAAAGTTCATCAATACGGTTCCAGGCGAATGGAAACAAAAGTTGCATTTGTTTCGACCCAGGGTAAGTAATTAAGTATAGTACCAGCTAGCTACCATATCTTTAACTCTAGTTTCAATATCATTAATTATCATGCTTGATTAATTATTATCAGATTGATTTATATTCTCATAAAGGCCATGAAGTAGGCGTCGGGGACTGATTTATGTGCATACTATGTTTGCGAGAACATTCGTATGATGGCGTCCAAAAAGATCAAATCTGATAGACAGCTGTGGGTACGTTTGCCAGAACACTACTCATAATTTTTACATCATTATCGATATCTAATCACACAACTAATACATGGATATTGATCTCCTTCTTAAAAGTTCAATGAGGTGAGGGATAAGCTCCTACCAACGGATCGCGTAGGAGTAATTCAAGAGGAAATAGCGGGATTTTTGCTCGACCAGGTCATAAATCCCAAAGGAGAATACCATTACCCGTTACCGCAGTAATGCCTCCATGTAGGAGAAATTATATATATATACCAGTATATATATACATGTGTATGTGTGAATGGTGGTGCGAGACATTCGATAATATATATGATCGGTTCTACGAGAAATTCTATTTATATATATGCATAATGTGTACAATATATAGTATCGTAAAATACCAGCAAATGAAAAAGAATTAAATGAAAAACACAAAATTAAAGGAAAAAGAAATCATGAACTCAAAACCCCCCAAACCTTTTAGTACCGGTTGGTGTTACCAACCGGCATTAAAGGTCTCCCCGCCCTAGGCGCTGGCTCGTGCCACGTGGTGGCCCTTTAGTTGCAGTTCGTGTTGAACCGGTATTAAAGGGGGGGACCTTTAGTCCCCATCCTTTAGTGTCGGTTACAGAACCGACACTAAAGGGCCTTACGAACCGGTGATACAACCCGGTTCTGCACTAGTGTACGAGATACGCCGGATATAGAACCGACATTGGTGCTTTCATTGAGAGCCTGCTGGGTGATCGTCGCGGATCGATGGGATGATCAAGTGATATTTTTACAGTAGGATGATCAGGTGATATTTTCCTTGCAAGTAACCGTGAAGGGATTGACAACCTCTTTGGGCCAGTTCTTTTGGGCAATTCTCCGAGAATTGACCCCCTCCCCAGCTTCTCCCAGAATTGCCACTTCATCTTTTTTTACAATTCCTAGCTAGTTAAGATCTAATTAGCTAGGAATTGTAAGAAAATATAGAGTGCCAATTCTGGGAGAAGCTGGGGAGGGGGTCAATTCTCGGAGAATTGCCCAAAAGAACTGGCCCTTTATCGCGTTGGGCGCAAGTATTTGTTTATTTGTGTAGGTGCAATCATTGGTGACTTGTATGTTTCTCCTACTCGATTGATACCTTGGTTCTCAACCGCAAGAAATACTTATTTTTATTTTGCTGCATCACCCTTTTCTCTTAAAAAAAACCAACGTAAGCTCAAGAAATAGCAGTTCCTCTAAGAGATCTTGTATGAGAAAAGAGAGATTGGGTCGGTACATTACTACATGCGTGCATGTGAAGGACAGTGACGTGGGTGGGACCTCCACCGTATTTGGTTTGATATTCGTTTCGTATAGGAAAAGAATGAGGAGAAACATGTGGCCCATGCGCCGATCTTCAAGCATTCAACAATGATAGATTTCTTATCGGTACGCACTTTTTTACCGGTAAAAATTACTTCACGTTCACGGACAGAATGGGTTGTGCTCGATTCCCTTCAAGTTTCTTTTAGTTTCATTTACTTATAAAGATTAAAACAATTGCCATTAAAATGGTTGCATGCCATACATCGATGCAAAGGCTAGAGGCATTTGTGGCCCTTCGGAAAAAAAAAACAGTGATGGTATCATTCATGGCAAGGACTGCTAGACTCTTAATAGAAGTAATTTCCCCGCGGAGAATTACTTTTATCGGGATCGTTCATTTTTCGCCCGCAGCATCCTTTATAGAAGTAATTTCCTCCTTTTTAATGAAAAGACAACGCTCCTGCAGGTTGCTCCTTGAAAGGATTAAATCAAAAGACAATCTGCCTTACAAAGTTGTGGAACAACACCAAACATGGTTGCATGCATACATCGATGCAAAGGCCAAATGCATTTTTGGCTCATATCAAAGAGAAAACAATGATGACATCATTCATGGCAAGGACTGCTAGACCCTCTCAGCTTGTCTCAGCTTGTCAGTTCAATTCTACTACTACTAGCTAGCTAGGTACTCGAACGGTCGAACCTTCTAGTCAGAAGGAATGAATTGCCCTGATTTATGCGCAGGCCTTGCCTTCCATTTATACTCAGGCAGGGTACAAAATACAATCCAGTTAGGATTTATTTACAACAACCTAACTTGATCATTATCTATACAGCACACGAGCTGATCCTAACAACCTAGGGCTAGGCTATAGACTCGTTTAACACTTCTTTACCTTGGCGCTACCTCCGTCACGGTGTGCGAAGCAACGACCATGGACGTGGAGTGGATGTCGTTGTTGTCCCGGAGGACGTAGCCCGGCGGCGTGATCTCTTTCTCCCTCAACCGGACATCCTCCCTCTCCAGCATCTCCAGCACCCGCGGCATCGACGGCCGCCGCAGCGGCGTCGCCTGCGTGCACAGCAGCGCCACCTTCATGTACCTCACAGCCTCCTCCTCATTGCAGCCGTCTTCCATCGCCGGGTCGATCATGTCCCTGAGGTTGGCCGCCTCGTAGAGCTCCCACACCCTCTCCACCAGCACCTTGTCCCCCTCGTCGGATAAATGGAAGCTCCTGGAGCTGCTCTTGCCGGTGACGGTCTCCAGCAGCAGCACCCCGAAGCTGTAGACGTCGGCCTTCTTGGTGAGATGGCCGTACAGCGCGTACTCCGGCGCGAGGTACCCCGCGGTCCCCGCGACGCGGGTGCTGACGTGCGTGGCGGCGTCCGGGAAGAGCTTGGCGAGGCCGAAGTCGCCGATCTTGGCGCCGTAGCCGGCGTCGAGGAGGACGTTGCTGGCCTTGATGTCCCTGTGCACGATGGGGCCGGATGCCATCTCCTCGTGCAGGAACGCCAGGCCCCTAGCGACGCCGACGCAGACGCCGCGCCTGATCGCCCAGGTGAGCCTGGAGGGGTCGCTGGCGGAGGCGAGGAGGGCGCCGTGGAGGCTGCCGTTGGGGAGGAGCTCGTAGATGAGGATGCGGTGGCGGCCCTCCACGCAGCAGCCCAGCAGGGACACCAGGCTGGGGTGCTCCACGTTGGCGATGACGTCGATCTCGGTGAGGAACTCCCTGGTGCCCTGCCGGGAGTGCGCGGACAGCACCTTGACCGCCACGTCGCCGCTGCCGTCCCGCAGCGCGCCCTTGTAGACGGCGCCGAAGCCGCCTCGCCCGATGTGGTTGCTCCGGTGGAAGTTGTTGGTCGCCGACCGCAGCTCCGCGTAGGAGAAGAGCTTGATCTTCTTCTCAGATGACAGTCCTGAAGCCAAAGGTTAGTCAATTCCATGAATGGCAAGTAACGTGAGGAATGGGAAACTGTTGCTTACTGCCCATGGAACGGGAGTAGAGATTGGAGGCGTGTTTCTCTTCCTTGTTGGAGACGCGGAAGCAGCAAGAGCAACAAGGCATGGCGACTCGATCATATAATACACACAGCACCAGAGAGAGTTCCTTCCTAGCTCCTGTATGGAGGAGAAGAAGCCGGTGATGGCGAGTGATCAGACACGGAGGAGAAGAAGAAGCTGGTTGAATTGCCGCATCAGGAAAAGTCGGATGTAATAATAATATGAAGCTCTCTTCCACGACCGGCCGGCCGAGACGGAGAGTGACAGAAAATGACGCCTAGCTAGGACTAGGCGTGCTTTTAGGAGGCGTTGTGTATGAACGGGGGCAGCATTCAGCAGCCTGCTATGACATATTTTGCTTTGATAGCACTAGTGTGCACTAGATTAAATGGTGGCGCGCGACGTTGACACGCAGGTAATTTCCATTTCAGATGGCCGACATATAGTCAGTTGACCTGCACACACATGTAGATAATTTGCAGTGTAGAGTAGATTTCAGATGAATCATTAGACGGCCGGTCCACTCCAATCTCCCTCATCCATCATCCGCAAAAACAAAAAACAAAAGCAAAAAAATCTCCCTCATCCATCTAAACCCACCAGACCCCTTGGGTTTGAAAGAGTTAAATTATTACTTCGGGTAGTCTCACTAACGATATTTTGTTCTAGTCTCTGTTGACCACCAGCACGTTTTCTTAGGATTATTCACATAGCAGCCACACGAGACACGACACGACTACTTGTACCACCTAGTATTTGGTTTCCAACCCCATTCGGTTGCTTTACACCAGTGCTCACATCAGCATGATGATCGCATTTCATCATTGCTAGACTTCCGTTGTACTACTACCTAGCATTGATATAGGTTGAACCGTTCTCTTTTTCTTTTCTTTTTTGCGGGATATAGGTTGAACCGTCAGTCATGGAGCAACATCCACCATCCATCTGGTATCCAATTGCCATCCCCATCCCCATCACAAAGAACTTCATCGACACTACTAGTAGTAGAGGTCTTTGCCACCGTAGCCAGGCATGCTTTCATTCCACCTAACAATGCAGTTAATTAATAGTAGTAGTATATAGTGCGTATTATTATGGTCAAAGCCATTCACCCAACCAGCTGCCTCTGGTAACCCTACACTACTAAAGTCGATCAATGCCGAGAAGCTGGGTCGAATCAAGGCCCCTGCGTGAGCCTCTGCAGCTGGCTCGTGTCGCCCAGCGTCTCCATGAGCAGCGGGGGAGCGTACTGCGCCTCCCCGTCGTGCTCCTCCGTGTCCTGGCAGAAGGACAGGATTATCGTCTCCACCGACGTCTCCACCACCCCGAAGAAGAGCTGCGCCACCACGTACCCAAGCGCCCAGCACAGCTGACAACCAAAATGTACACATATGTCATGCCGGAGATAAGTTAAGTTCAGTTATGCATGCATCTAGGACGGATAGGTGAGTGCGGTTTTCGGCCATATTTCGAAAGGACACCGCTTGCTTACCAGCACGGGGAAGAGCGGGGACGATATCTTGTTGTGAGCAGACCTGTACTTGTGGGTGTCCAGCATGAGGAACGCGAACAGCGCGCTGGACAGGCTCACGCACAGCTTTCCGAGGTAGAGGATCACGTCCCCGATGACGTTCACCTTACCGATGCGCAGTATGTTGTTCATTATCAGCCCGGTCGCGAGCTCGGAGGCTTTGCAGAACCCTTTCCCTGTAACGGCAATCTTCACCGGCAGTTCGCGGTGTCAAGAAACCGATTTGTATCGGCGCAATTCTCATCAAAGCCACACAAGACAGTTGTAACAAGTACAGCGAGGAGGACTGTTGGTACTTACCACGATATAAGCATTCCGGTTCACTGACTTGATGGTCCAGTCTATGCAGCCCAAGCAGCAGTGAGATGAGGATGACACTGTCTTCCCCAAGCGGCTTTCACCAGTTGAATCAACCCCCTTCAGCCTACGGCGGAGCGATTTAAGTATACACCGCACCCACTCCACGCTGGATACGATCAGTGAACCTAGAGCCACAGATCCAAGGCTGTAGCGCAGCAAACGCTTCACGGAGGACACCACGGTATGAAATGGTATGTCATGCTGCAAAACAACAATGTGCCACACAATCAGTCGGATGGAAAACACTGCCTTCCAATGTTAAAACATGACAATTAACTGGAGTTATTTGCCAGTCTAAGGTTCGTGTGCGGTGCTTGCCGATATTTCACCACGCGCCCAGTAGTATGAAGCAACTGATCCAGCAATTACGGTCGAAGAGCATGCGATGAAGAATTGTGTTGCCCAGTAACAGCCAAACAGGTGGAAAAGAATCGCAATTCCAATATGAGGGGTGTAATGGACACTGTACCCGCAACAGCTGTCACAATTTACTTTTCCCAGCTTGAGATCAAATGAGCAGCACTCTGCATTGCAATCATTTTGTAGAACTTGACCAGAGCTGAAAAGATACAGTGTCGCCGCAAACCAGAACATATAGATGATAGCAAGGGCGAAGTATGGTACGACCGGAAAGATGATGAGTGCATGGACTTCACCAATGACCTTTGCAGCCACCTACATACAGTTCATCCTGATGAGCGCTCAGAAAATACAAGCAAGAAATAGACAACACACATAAGCTAGCACCCATGCTTTTGCAAAATGCGAGCTGTAATCCCGCACAGCTTATTGCGGGAAACGGTGTGCATGTGAAGCTAGTGGATTCAGCACCATACGCACCTTTAGGACGGTTGTGGATGTCGCTATCAGTATACGCCGAACAATAGCTATTGAAGTCAGGCAAGCAATGATCATTACCACTGTCATCAATACAGCAGCAGCATGAAGGTGGTTTATTTCCTGGTGAAGAGATGAATCATGGGATAACGAAAAGTGTAGCAAAGATAGTGTTAAAAATAATAACAACAGGAGGTACAAGCATACCCGTCCACCTATGCTGACATATGGATCACTTGGACCAATCACAACAGTTAAGGGATCATTGCCAATCCAGCCAGCTGAGTACATAAAATATTCCAAACATATGAGATTACGTATAAGATGATGTCTCCTGATAAATATCACATGACGCCACTTTGCTACCTATAACAGTTTGTGGTACTTATATTTAGAAGTTGGGTAAGCATCCTACCTTTTATATAGAAGAACATCGTGACTGATACTACAAGGGCATTGAAAAGGATCACTGTTATCCATGGCATACCAGCAACATAATATCGGATCATCGCTAACCATATCAAAGATAGGAAAAGAGGGAGTAATCCCCCACAAACGATTAACACAGGCCAAGACTTCCCAATATCTGCAACATATCTCTGCAAAATAAGAAAAAAAATATTAGTTCCAAGAATCTACATATACACAAGCAAGCATGTACATAGCTCTCAATGTTTTTTGCAGGAGCATATCTGTCAAATTGAATCTAACAAATGTAACCGAGTAATATCAATCACATGAGGCTGCTACTTTGTTTTAGCAATACATGCGGCTGATAGTGTTTCTTTACTGACGGAACATTTAATGTCGTGTAACTTGCAGTGAAATAATGTTGACCCATAGAAGAAAAGCATGCTTTAACTATATATGGACAGACATTTTGGATAAGAACTTAGGAAGAATATATTTCTTGTGAAACAGATAAATGGACCGATAGTGCAAGTAGTACTGAGACAAACCTTTAAGACAGAAGATTTATAGTTGATGCTATTGTGAATTGTCTTGTCTATTAGCATGTTCTCATCAATGCTAACACCACCCATCTGCTGCCAATGCTTCAGAGAAACATTGGATGGCCTTGCAATAAACTGGCAGCTCCAGTAGACTGCAGTGACAGAAAGAGATCAAAATTAGCGCATGTACTTCACGTTCTCACAAATTGGCAGGATCTTGCTGAGTATCAGAGGACTTGATATTCAATTATTCATGCGAGACTTACCATTTATACTCGGAAATATGATGGGGTAACACGGACCCTGCAACTGAAGAGAACTGTTCCTCATATCTGGTGTGAGATACTCGAAGTAATCATAGTCCCTGTCGATCCAATCATCGACAGAGAGCCGTATGTCGCCTTCCGGATAATCACAAACAAAGTTCAGCCCATCTTCCGCAGGATAGGGGCATTCCATCAGGCAGATGGCCTTAGCATCAGCTAGATCATTTGTGCTATTTTTGAGCCCACTTTGGTACACCTGGTTGGGGTTCACCCAGTAACGAACATCCAGCTCACTCAAATCTGGGTCACCGTGCTTGCTGCCACATATGTTCCCTTTGTAGTCCAGTCCGTAAGTCAGCCTGCATGATCAGAGCAGAGAAAAACCAAATATAGATGTCTTCACCAACAAAGACCACTATAAATTCCAAAAACAATGAACAGCGGCACACGAAATGTTTGTAACGAACGACGTTCTATTCATCTTCCACCCTGTATAATCACCCCTTCCTTTGTGGGGACCTCATGTTCGTAGGAGCACCCAACTACAGCAACAAATCTCTGCATCTCCTTAAATGGGTTGCAAAGATAAATAAATAGTGAAGGAGGGCAACGAAGGCAACAGACCATTTTAAGCATCACTTATTACTTGATGAGTGTCAACAATTGGAGGAGAAAATGTAAGCAAGGATTCATCACCTTATTTGGCTAAACCGACAATCCTACAGTTAGTGAGACTAGGGGTTCATTGCATCCAGTGGAGGAAAGCTCCACAATAGGCAACAAGCACTTCATTTGCATTTCCCACAAGCTATTTCTACTGTTAGTTGGAGGTAGTAAACATCAAAAGTGACTAAGGAGCAAAAAGTGGAAGAGCAGGAGACAAGTTTTAGCCCCTAGGCTGTACCCATCCTCGAAAGATCTAATCTAAATATGCGAGAAATTGGCAAATGTGGCAGACCTTCACCGACGGAATCCACCCAAAAAGGCAAAATTAATCGCAGCTAGGCGGGCACCGACAGCGGCGGAAAAATAAATGCAGAAGAAAAAAGGGAAGGTGGGGAATGGAGCGACCTGAGCGGGCTGCCCTGGTTGAACCCGAAGCTGGAGTTGACAATCATGGCGACCCAGAAGGCGGCGAAGAGGGCGAGGAACGGCAGGTCCCGGCACTTGCGGTCGTGGCGAATGATGCCGGCTGCGGCGTCGTCTCCTCCTTTTCCTCCCCCGGCGCCGGCACCGGAGGCGTCGCGGCCGAGGGGCCCCCGCATTATGCCCTTGCCGCAGCTCAGCTCTTCTGAATTGGAGTAGGTCGCCGGCTCGCCGCCTCCTCCTTCCTCCTCGGGTGGTCACAGGTGAAAGGAGCGAGGGGGGGAAAGTGCTGCTGCCGCTTGCTAGCTTCCGCCTCACTGCGACTGGCCTGCCACAGTGCCACTGCCAGTGATATCGCAACTCGAAAGCGGATTCGGGATTTACGTAACCTCGCGGCGGAAAGCGGTGGCATCACGGTTTACGTGAATGAGGTGGGAAAGCGGTGGGGCCGTGCGCTGCGTCACGTGAAGTCGTGACGGCTCCCCGCCGTCCGCCGCTTCTGCAGTCCAGACCAGATCGCCCTCCGCCGCGAAGCGATGGTGAAGGCGGTCGTCGCCGACGAGGCGCGCATCAAGGCCTTCGAGGACGCCGTCGCCTCCTCTGGCGTCCTTCGATCGCAGGTGGCTTCCCTTCCTCGTCGTGCTCGTCCTATGGCATCTCAGGCAGAGGCAGGCCGCCGTCGCCGTGCCGTGGAGGTTTGGTTTGATTTGGTTTCATCGGTTCTTCCGCGTGCAGGTGGGGCTGGTGGTCGGGAAGCTCAGCGCCTCCTCCGACCGCGCACTCGTCTACTCCCTGCTCCCCACGCCGCCCACCGATGCCGGCGAGCCCGCTTGCTCCCTCCGGGCCGCCGCCCCCTCAGCTGGCAAGGCCAAGCCCAAGGGCGGGAAAGGTGGTGCAGGGGCTTCTAACGACGCGCCGCCGACGCTCCAGTTCGATGTCGACTGGGTCGCCGAACACGCCCGACAGGTCCAATGTCCAGCCCTCACTTGTTACAGTCGACAAACCTCGGACGATACTAATATCTTCAGCTGTAGATAACAGTTGAACATTTTTTTATCATTAGTACTCTCCTGTAGGTTTCAGACCTTAATGTGGCAGTCCCAACAATTTCTGTCCAGTTCGAGTTGCTTGCTCAATTACATTGAAAATTCGGCCATATTTGATTCTTTTGCTCAAGATCATACTACGGTAGCACAACTGTATTTGGTCATGTCAACTCGGAATAACTACATATTTGATAATACTGGTGAATCTTCTTACGGTCTGCAGGTGTCGAGGATGCTCCTTGGAGGAATGAGTGTCATGGGTATCTATATATGGTCTTCTGAAGGCTCCTTCAAAGCTACTCCTTCTGCTGTTTTATCACAGGTACCAACATTTGGCCTGCTGTTTCATCACAGGTGCCAATAATGTCCTGAATAGTGGCACTAGTGTTGTAAACTTGCTCATACACGGGTTTGCTATTTGGAATTGAGGATATGTATACAAATTTATATGTTAACAAAACAAGTTTCTGAGAAGATATAATGGAACTCAAGTTCCAGTTTTTGTCCATAGCACCATAGAATGGAGAGGATTTTACCAAGTTAGGCTTGGTGAATGCTACGTATTAGATGTTCCATTCCATGTTATATACTTTGTGATGAGAACAAAAATAGAAAACAATGCTAGAAAATGATCAACGCCTGTTTAATAAAATAGATATCCTCATGTTGGCCTATCACTTTTATCTTTCAAATGAAGCTTGGCCATTAACCAACCTGATTTACCGACCTATTTCTGTTATCTTTCTGTACCTGGCCCTTCTACCGCCTAGGTTTTGTGGTCTTTGCTTAAAGAATTTTGGCATAATATCAACTTGAACAAACGGGAAGGCTACCTTTACCTTGTAAACTGCCTTTCACAATGCCATAATGACCTTATTATTTAGAACACTGAGTACCAACTTCTTTTTTGATTCATTTGTTGAATTCTGGGGTGGGGGCACATTCTGCTGGCATTTGTTTTAGGATCTTTTGCCATTGTTGTCTGATCTTTTAGTGATGACCTGTTGATTTTTTTTTCTCTGTACTACCCTACTAGGACATTTTCATTGTACAGATTATCGACTGATGTTATTTCCCAGGTTATCAGAGTGGTTTCTCAGTCAGTTCCCTGGTACGGCAGTGACTTTGATGAGAGGCTGCTCCTTCATCTCTCTTACAGCCCAAGAAGGTGCGTATTATTTTTACTCTAGTACTTTGGTTTCCTTCCCCCTCCCCCGATAAATCAATGTATCATAATCTTCTTAGCACATTGATCACGCTGGACCTGCCGAACTTGGATTTCGACAACTCTTATTTGTTTTTTCTTGCTTGTTTAACATTGATTGTCCTAATTTCTGTATGTCAATAAATGGTATTGCCCTTGGAAATCTGTCGTGCTCAGATACTGTTAATACACTGATAGGTTATAACGTAATTTTGATGTGTTACAGGTGGGCCTGTCGCATATGTGAGATGGCATCAGGAAGTCTAAGGCCGTGTGACTTCAAATATAGCAAATTATTAGCTTCGCTTCAAACTTTCAGATGCACATACAATTTTGAGACGAGGTACTTGCAATGCTGCCTGATACTAGTAGCTAAGCAATCCTTGTGTCATTTATGTCTCAAAGTCAGAAGGGGTGTCATTTTAAGTTAACTAGATTTTTATTAAATATATTAAAATACAGAAACAAGCCTTCCCCGGACCCTGCGCAAGCAGGAGCTACGTGCTCCAAGCTGCCCCTTTTTGTTATTAAAATTATAAAATACAGAAACGACCAACTGTGCTTACCAGTTACCAGTCATAGTCGCATGTGCTGTAGGCTGTAGCAAATCCATGAATTTCATGTTCCGCATTCTGGACTGATTACTTACAATACGTACTTCCATAGATTGACAGTTGTTCAAGCTGAGCCTTTTAAGAAAGTTATTTCGAAGGCAATCAGTCATCTCACAAAGGAAGTGCAGAATGCCAAAGCCTTAATTGATGAAGATCTGGTAAATTAGAACCACTTAACCTTTGTTTCAGTTGAATAAGCACAACGAATTCCAAGCTATTTCATGGTGTAATGTCTAATCTTGTTTGTGTTTAACACCCACTTATTACTCTTAATATTTTCAACTAGTTTTCGGATGATATGACCATCACTTCAGAGGGCCCACACGAAGTCGATTTGCTTGTACCTTTCAAGAACAATTTGCCTGCCGGAGGTGCTCAGCTAACGCTGTTTCTGTTGTATTGTATGGTTGATTTCTCTTGATATAACTATGTGAGCCTAATAGTTAGTGCTTACACTAAAGAATGCAGTTTAGAGGGGGTTGCTGGGTTGCTTCTCTTTGCTGGATCTGTCAGTGCGTTGGCATACTTAGGCCCAAAAGAATCTATTTCGGAAGCTATATCTGATCTGAAGGTATTAATGAGATAAAATTTCCACTGTTATTGGCTTATCTCTGTGCCTTGTATTATTTTCCTTGTTACCTATGTAGTCTCCATTTTGTTATAATAGCTTCACATACAACTGTGCAAGCCACGAGCTTGGAGCCAAACCACCAATTTTATACTAAATATCAATTGAAGTAAAAAGAACTTACAATATTGAAAATGTGAACAGGCATTTTGGTTGGCATTTCTGTACTGACTTGGGAATTTTGAACCCTTTGTTTAACTATATATAGCATGATTATCTGGTGTCTGTAATGTAGAACTGTAGATTTTTTTTTGTTTTGATTTTCTAGTGATGGTGCTTTTCATTTGTACTGAATTTATTAGCAAGTTGGCACTATCGTCTTATTGCCCCTCATTAGTTGAATTGACTCTCCAAAGAGTTAAACATGATAAATCTATCCTGAATGGTTTATTTATTGCCATTTTTATAAATGCAGTCATTTTAACTTGTTGTTAAATTTGTGCAAGCATATTTTAATGGTTAGCAAACTAATAGTATTTTATGCTGCCTTTCTACCTATCCTACTCCGTATTAAGGTGGACATCATTGCAAGCCTACGAAGCAGATTAGATATCATCCTTGATGAGGCAGATGATGACTCTACAACTAATGATATGGAGAATTCAGCATCTCAGAAGGTTACCCAAGTTAATTTTCATGAGCTGAGGTATTTCTTATCTTCTAGGAATATTTTTGTTTTGAATAGAATGATAAGTACACCCACCATATTTTACCTCTAGCCTACCCCAACTTGTTTGGGACTAAAGGCTTTGTTGTTGTTGATAAAAGAACCCTAAACCCTCCTTTGCTAATGTTTCTACATCGTATTAAACTGCAGACAGTTTTTACCCTCTGATTGTAAGGGGAAAACAAATATGTCACATTTCTTTATTTCTTCGGAGCATGTCTGTGATGCTTTTTTTTGTCTACGCAACTGATCACATCCTTTTCTTTTTGCAAACAGAGAACCTTATAGTTTCTCATTCCCTAGAAGGATTCTGATTCCTTGGTTAGCTGGCTCCTATATTTGTGACTACTTGCAACAATCAGAAACGACAAAGGTGCTTATGTTCTCTCCTAGCTATATAGTCTGGATGCAAGCCCAAAATACAATATGTTTGACTTGACGTGCCCTTGTATGTGCACGTTACCTGCAGGATGCAATGGAGCGTTGCAAGGAAGTGATATCACTGGAAACAGAAGTAGAGAACTCAATCCTAGAACCAGAAACCGCAGCATCTACTGCCACACTAGAATCGTTTTGGGATGTGGTGCCTGGAGCTTCATCACGTGCTCGTGCAGGGCCTGGTCCGAAAGATGAGCGCCCTGAACAGGCGACGGGTTCGGGGAGAACACAAGGCAACAGTTTCAGCATCCTAGCTGCCTTGTTTGTGCTCCTGGTTGCTCTTCTAGTTGGATTTATGTTTGCGTTCCCTGCCAATTCGAAAACCTGAGTAATTCATGCTGCATCAGCCGAACCAAGATGTTGACATGTTTTGTGTATCTTATATTTTGTCCAAACCTCAGCTGTGGATGTGAAAAGTGTAGAGTTTCTTTCGTCGTGAACAGTTTGTAGGTGCTGCACATACATGAACATGATCCATCCTTTTCGATGACAGGGACAATTGTGTGGAGTATTTTTGAGTGATGCAAGCCCTGCCGTCGTCTTCATTGTTTGGTCATTGAGATGTGTGATGCTAGGCTAGGCTCACCCACAGCATTTGATGATCGTGCAGAGACGAATAACTCACTCTCTTTTCTAGTTTGCGCCCACTAAATTATGAGAAAAGGCATCTGGCCTGTGACCAGATGGACGGCTAGTACTCAATCTTTCTCCTGTTTCGGCATCGGATGTCTTCTCTGTTGGATTAATCATTTGTGCTGATGCTTTACTAGACAAGTGAGTGTTGGCCTTGGGGAGTAGGCATCTGACTGAAGAGAATAGATAGAAGTCAACCAAAACAGACAACTATGTTTCTCAGGTTGGGCTTGATTTTGACACCACAAAATATCTCTGTCCGCAGCATACAAATTTATACATTTGCTACCATGAGGAAGACGCCATTAAACTAGAGCAAGCAAGCAGTATTTTGTGATACATCAACCGGTAGCTTGCTTATAGATGCATGCAGGCAGCCAGACGTTTGACTCTGGCAGGAGTAAATTGCAGGGAAGTATCACACTTGGGACAGTTGTAACGGGTCAGTATCACTATTAAGATTTTTTGCAAGTCAGTACCAAGTTTGAGGCTAGTCGTTGCAATACGGGCTAAGTGGCGTATAATGTTGTATTAACGCTGTATCTGACAACCCGGCCCCACCAGTCAGTTGACAAGCCGGCGAACCGGCTCGGTCGGTCTTCCTGGTCGAACCCAAGTCACTCACTCGCCACGAACCCTAGCCCTCGCCTCGCTCGAGCTCTCGCCCGCTGATTTGCGGCCGACCGCCACGCATTCCCCCGCCGCCACCGCGCCATGGTTCACGAGGATGAGAGCAGCGACAACTACTCCAGCCTGCAGTACATGAACTCCTCCTCTGACGACATCATGTTGTACCGGGTGAGTGGTGTAGCTAGGGTTAGGGTTAGGGTTCCTGCTTTGGGGATTTGATCTTTGATTTGGGAGGGTTTGGTTCATTTTGCTCCTGTAGATCCCTGTCAGCATTGAAAACCAAGACTACATGGGCATTGAGACTGGAACCATTGTTCCCTGCCAGCACCATGGGCTGCCATGTGAGAGGCGTGTAGCCTTTGAGGGATTTGAGACGGACAGGAGGTTCTTAGCCTGTCCTTTGAAAGTAAGATTCTGCACTTTCTATGTTATGTGTGTTAAATGAGTTGGTAGTAGCCCCGCAGTATTTTTATTTGGTAGTAGTTTGGTCCAAGTTAGATTATGTTCTTGTTATTGCCATTCTTTATCCAATTACTAGTACTGATGCACTGATGCTGGTCATTGGAGTAGGCATCTATTAATTTAATATGTGGCCAAGAGCTTAGTTTCCAGTGCACAGCATTGTTTAAGCTTTGATCCTGATAGTTTAGTGCTTTATGAGTGCTTTATAGTTGCTGTACTTTTTGTTATGATTAAAAAATGTGGCTATGTGATTTGGTTGCAGTGCACATGTTGTGATGTTCTTCAGTTAGTTAGTTCTGTTGTTCTTTAGTTCTTTACTTAAGACCATATTCTTTAATTGTAATATTTAGTGTAGTTGTGATGTTCTTTACAATCATATCCTTTAACAAATATAGGTGCTGGATATACTACAGGAAGGTCAGAACTGTGGTTCTGTTGAATGGGTTGACCCAGAGTGGCCTCCTACAATGCAGAATGCATTGTTGGAGCTATGGGAAATGTATTAAGACAGTAGGAGTGATAGGAGGAAGGATAACCTGGAGAGTTCACTCACTATTCACCATTTGACAGAAGAAAAAAATAAACTGGAGGCCAACTATGACAAATTAGTTGAAGATGTTCATCAACTGCTGAATGCCCAAGAGGATAGGGTGCTGGATTTCAGATATTTGCAGTCTAAGATGGAGAGTGCAGAGGGGAGGAAAGCTGAGGTGACCAACTCAGTTGTCTAAGATATGAACACAAAGATGGAGAAGAAAGATGCAGAGATATTCAAGCTGCAAGAGAAGTATGCAGTCCTTATGAACCTGACAAAAGCCCAAGGCACTGTCATCAGGAACATGAAGTTCAACCATTTAAAAGAGAAGGAAGTGCATAGTGCAGCCATGAGAAACTTAAAGTTCCAGGTTGAAGAACTAACTAAGTCTGTGGAGAAGCTCACCCAAGAGAATCTGAAGCTGAAGCAGGTTGATGAACTCACTAAGTCTCATGAAGAGCTCACCCAAGAGAATCTGAAGCTGAAGGATCACATTGGTGATCTGAAAAGGGACATGATAAGCTCATCCAAGAGAATCTCCAGTTGAAGGGTCACATGGGTGATCTGAAAAAGGGACATGACAAGCTCAGTAAAGATAGGGCTCAGCTCAAGCTTCAGATTGCTGATCTGTTGAAGGCAGAGGAGAAGAACAAGCAGAAGATGAAGGGGGTCCAGGCCATCTTGGATGAATGAACGAGATGAAGAGGCTGCTTAGCTGACCTTTTGTGAAGTAGTATCCATGGATCTGTTCTGTATGTGTGGTTGGATCTTTTAGTTTGAATTATGGTTCTGTAAGAATCTATTAAGTATGTTGAACTCCAGTTTGAATTATGGGTCTGTTAGAAGTTATGAACTATGTTGAACTCCAGTATGTTGTTGTAAGAATCTATTATGGTTATGTTCTGTGTGGATCTTTTAGTTGAAATTATCTTGCTTTCATAGATGCTTCATAGAATGGTGAAGTTAAGAAGTTTTATCATCTTTGTTTCATGGATGTAGTTAGATATATAGATAGAATGGAAAAGTTATATTGGGTTCCATCGCCGTCGACAACCCCTAAAGACTAGTACTTTGGCTATGTTGGGTTTCGTCGATGTTGACAAACCCTAAAGACTAAAAGTTTGGCTATGTTGGGTTCCATCGACGTCGGCAACCCCTAAAGACTAAAAGTTTGGCTATGTTGGGTTCCGTCGACGTCGACAATCCCTAAAAGACTAAAACTTTGGCTACCTTGGATTCCATCGATGTCGACAACCCCTAAAGACTAAAACTTTGGCTATCTTGGGTTCCATCGATGTCGACAACTCCTAAAGACTACACTTTGGCTATATTGGCTTCTGTCGATGTCGACAACCCC
>NC_041392.1:487424761-487442827 GCF_002162155.2 Triticum dicoccoides | reverse complement strand
CCCCTAAAATACTAAAACTTTGGCTATGTTGGGTTCCGTCTATGTCGACAACCCCTAAGGACTAAAATTTTGGTTATGTTGGGTTCCGTCGACATCGACAACCCCTAAAATACTAGAACTTTGGCTACATTGGGTTCCATCAACGTCGACAACCCTAAAGACTAAAACTTCGGCTATATTGGCTTCCGTCGACGTCGACAACCCCTAAAGACTATGAGTTTGGCTATATTGGGTTCCGTCGATGTCGACAACCCATGAAGACTACACTTTGGCTATATTGGCTTCGATCGATATCGACAACCCCTAAAGACCAAAATAACAGAAAGAGTACACACATAACCCCCTCATCTCTTGGGCATAACTGACATAGTTTAGAAGCATGACTAATAACAGAAAGAGTACTCTAACAGATAGCATTGCAAACCAAAATAATAATTGTTTCGAAACATACATAACTTGCCCCTCATCTCTTGGGGCATCACTGACATAGTTTAGAAACATGACTCATACATAATGAAGGAAATATACCCTAGAGGTAATAATAAAGTTTTTATTTATATTTCCTTATATCATGATAAATGTTTATTATTCATGCTAGAATTGTATTGACCGGAAACTTAGTGCATGTGTGAATACATAGACAAACAGAGTGTCACTAGTATGCCTCTACTTGACTAGCTCATTAATCAAAGATGGTTAAGTTTCCTAGCCATACACTGTTGGGGAACGTAGTAATTTCAAAAAAAATTCCTACGCACACGCAAGATCATGGTGATGCATAGCAACGAGAGGGGAGAGTGTGATCTACGTACCCTTGTAGATCGACAACGGAAGCGTTTGGTTGATGTAGTCGTACGTCTCCACGGCCCGACCGGTCAAGCACCGAAACTACGGCACCTCCGAGTTCTAGCACACGTTCAGCTCGATGACGATCCCCGGACTCCGATCCAGCAAAGTGTCGGGGAAGAGTTCCGTCAGCACGATGGCGTGGTGACGATCTTGATGCACTACCATCACAGGGCTTCGCCTAAGCACCACTACAATATTATCGAGGAATATGATGGAAGGGGGCACCGCACACGGCTAAGAATATGATCACGTGGATCAACTTGTGTCTCTAGGGTGCCCCCTTTCCCCCATATATAAAGGATCAAGGGGAGGAGGCCGGCCGGCCCTCTATGGCACGCCAAGGAGGAGTCCTCCTCCTAGTAGGAGTAGGACTCCTACTAGGAGGGGGAAAGAAGTGGGGAGGGAGAGGGAAAGGGGGGCGCCGCCCCCCCTCTCCTAGTCCAATTCGGACCAGGGGGGAGGAGGCGCGTGGCCCACCTTTGGCTGCCCCTCTCTCTCTCCACTAAGGCCCATATGGCCCATTACTTCTCCCGGGGGGGGGGGGGTTCCGGTAACCCTCCGGCTCTCCGGTTTTCTCCGAAATCACCCGCAACACTTCCAGTGTCCGAATAAAGCCGTCCAATATATCAATCTTTATGTCTCGACCATTTCGAGACTCCTCGTCATGTCCGTGATCACATCCGGGACTCCGAACTAACTTCGGTACATCAAAAATCATAAACTCATAATATAACTGTCATCGAAACCTTAAGCGTGCGGACCCTACGGGTTCGAGAACAATGTAGACATGACCGAGACACATCTCCGGTCAATAACCAATAGCGGAACCTGGATGCTCATATTGGCTCCTACATATTATACGAAGATCTTTATCGGTCAGACCGCATAACAACATACGTTGTTCCCTTTGTCATCGGTATGTTACTTGCCCGAGATTCGATCGTCGGTATCTCAATACCTAGTTCAATCTCGTTACCGGCAAGTATCTTTACTCGTTCTGTAATACATCATCTCGCAACTAACTCATTAGTTGCAATGCTTGCAAGGCTTATGTGATGTGCATTACCGAGAGGGCCCAGAGATACCTCTCCGACAATCGGAGTGACAAATCCTAATCTCGAAATACGCCAACCCAACATGTACCTTTGGAAACACCTGTAGAGCACCTTTATAATCACCCATTTACGTTGTGACGTTTGGTAGCACACAAAGTGTTCCTCCGGCAAACGGGAGTTGCATAATCTCATAGTCATAGGAACATGTATAAGTCATGAAGAAAGAAAGAGCAACATACTAAACGATCGGGTGCTAAGCTAATGGAATGGGTCATGTCAATCACATCATTCTCCTAATGATGTGATCCCATTAATCAAATAACAACTCTTTTGTTTATGGTTACGAAACATAACCATCTTCGATTAACGAGCTAGTCAAGTAGAGGCATACTAGTGACACTTTGTTTGTCTATGTATTCACACAAGTATTATGTTTCCGGTTAATACAATTCTAGCATGAATAATAAACATTTATCATGATATAAGGAAATAAATAATAACTTTATTATTGCCTCTAGGGCATATTTCCTTCAGTCTCCCACTTGCACTAGAGTCAATAATCTAGTTCACATCACCATGTGATTTAATAGCAATAGTTCACATCACCATGTGATTAACACCCATAGTTCACATCGATATGTGATCAACACCCAAAGGGTTTACTAGAGTCAGTAATCTAGTTCACATCGCTATGTGATTAACACCCAAAGAGTACTAAGGTGTGATCATGTTTTGCTTGTGAGATAATTTTAGTCAACGGGTCTGTCACATTCAGATCCGTAAGTATTTTGCGAATTTCTATGTCAACAATGCTCTGCACGGAGCTACTCTAGCTTATTGCTCCCACCTTCAATATGTATCTAGATCGAGACTTAGAGTCATCCAGATCCGTGTCAAAACTTGCATCGACGTAACTTTTTACGATGAACCTTTTTGTCACCTCCATAATTGAGAAATATTTCCTTATTCCACTAAGGATAATTTTGACCTCTGTCCGGTGATCTACTCTTAGATCACTATTGTACTCCCTTGCTTAACACAGTGTAGGGTATACAATAGATCTGGTACACAGCATGGCATACTTTATAGAACCTATGGCTGAGGCATAGGGAATGACTTTCATTCTATTTCTATCTTCTGCCGTGGTCGGACTTTGAGTCTTACTCAATTTCACACCTTGCAACACAGGCAAGAACTCTTTCTTTGACTGTTCCATTTTGAACTACTTCAAAATCTTGTCAAGGTATGTACTCATTGAAAAAACTTATCAAGCGTCTTGATCTATCTCTATAGATCTTGATGCTCAATATGTAAGCAGCTTTACCGAGGTCTTTCTTTGAAAAACTCCTTTCAAATATTCCTTTATGCTTTCCAGAAAATTATACATTATTTCTGATCAACAATATGTTGTTCACATATACTTATCAGAAATGTTGTAGTGCTCCCACTCACTTTCTTGTAAATACAGGCTTCACCGTAAGTCTGTATAAAACTATATGCTTTGATCAACTTATCAAAGTGTATATTCCAACTCCGAGATGCTTGCACCAGTCCATAGATGGATCGTTGGAGCTTGCATATTTTGTTAACACCTTTAGGATTGACAAAACCTTCTGGTTGCATCATATACAACTCTTCTTTAATAAATCCATTAAGGAATGCAGTTTTGTTTATCCATTTGCCAGATTTCATAAAATGCGGCAATTGCTAACATGATTCGGACAGACTTAAGCATATATACGAGTGAGAAAATCTCATCGTAGTCAACACCTTGAACTTGTCGAAAACCTTTTGCGACAATTATAGCTTTGTAGATAGTAACACTACTATCAGTGTTCGTCTTCCTCTTGAAGATCCATTAATTTTCTATGGCTTGCCGATCATCGGGCAAATCCATCAAAGTCCATACTTTGTTCTCATACATGGATCATATCTCAGATTTTATGGCCTCAAACCATTTCGCGGAATCTGGGCTCATCATCGCTTCCTCATAGTTCGCAAGTTCGTCATGGTCTAGTAACATGACTTCCAGAACATGATTACTATACCACTCTGGTGCGGATCTCACTCTGGTTTACCTATGAGATTCGGTAGTAACTTGATCTGAAGTTACATGATCATCATCATTAGCTTCCTCACTGATTGGTGTAGTAGTCACAGGAACAAATTTCTATGATGAACTACTTTCCAATAAGGGAGCAGGTACAGTTACCTCATCAAGTTCTACTTTCCTCTCACTCACTTATTTCGAGAGAAACTCCTTCTCTAGAAAAACTCCGAATTTAGCAACAAAAGTCTTGCCTTCGGATTTGTGATAGAAGGTGTACCCAACAGTCTCCTTTGGGTATCCTATGAAGACATATTTCTCCGATTTGGGTTTGAGCTTATCAGGATGAAACTTTTTCATATAAGCATTGCAACCCCAAACTTTAAGAAACGACAACTTTGGTTTCTTGCCAAACCACAGTTCATACGGTGTCGTCTTAACAGATTTAGATGGTGCCCTTTTAACATGAATGCAGCTGTCTCTAATGCATAACCCCAAAACGATAGTGGTAGATCGGTAAGAGACATCATAGATTGCACTGTATCCAATAAAGTACGGTTATGACGTTCGGACACACCATTATGCTGTGGTGTTCCATGTGGCATGAGTTTTTGAAACTATTCCATATTGTTTTAATTGAAGACCAAACTCGTAACTCAAATATTTGTCTCCGCAATCAGATCGTAGATACTTTATTTTCTTGTCACGATGATTTTCCACTTCACTCTGAAATTCGTTGAACTTTTCAAATGTTTCAGACTTATGTTTCATCAAGTAGATATACCCATATCTGCTCAAATCATCTGTGAAGTTCAGAAAATAACGATACTTGCCGTGAGACTTAACACTCATCGGACCGCATACATCAGTATGTATTATTTCCAATAAGTCAGTTGCTCGCTTCGGAGAACGGAGTCTTAGTCATCTTGCCCATGAGGCATGGTTCGCAAGCATCAAGTGATTCATAATCAAGTGATTCCAAAATCCCATCAGCATGGAGTTTCTTTATGCGCTTTTACACCAATATGACCTAAACGGCAGTGCTACAAATAAGTTGCACCATCATTATTAACTTTGCATCTTTTGGTTTCAATATTATGATTATGTGTATCACTACGATCGAGATCCAACGAACTATTTTCATTGGGTGTGTAACCATATAAGGTTTTATTCAGAACAACAATTTATTCTCTTACTTAAATGAATAACCGTATTACAATAACCATGATCAAATCATATTCATGCTTAACGCAAACACCAAATAACACTTATTCAGGTTCAACACTAATCCCGAAAGTATAGGGAGTGTGCGATGATGATCATATCAATCTTGGAACCACACATCGTCACTTCACCCTTAACTAGTCTCTGTTTATTCTGCAACTCCCGTTTCGAGTTACTAATCTTAGCAACTGAACTAGTATCAAATACTGAGGGGTTGCTATAAACACTAGTAAAGTACACATCAACAACATGTATATCAAATATACTTATGTTCACTTTGCCATCCTTCTTATCTGCCAATCACTTGGGGTAGTTCCGCTTCCAGTGACCAGTCCCTTTGTAGTAGAAACACTTAGTCTCAGACTTAGGACCAGACTCGGGCTTCTTCACTTGAGCAGCAACTTGCTTGTTGTTCTTCTTGAAGTTCCCCTTCTTCCCTCTGCCCTTTTCTTGAAACTAGTGGTCTTGTCTACCATCAACACTTGATGTTTTTCTCGATTTCTACCTTCGTCAATTTCCGCATTATGAAGAGCTTGGGAATCGTTTCCGTTATCCCTTGCATATCATAGTTCATCACGAAGTTCTACTAACTTGGTAATGGTGACTAGAGAATTCTGTCAATCACTATCTTATCTGGAAGATTAACTCCCACTTGATTCAAGCGATTGTAGTACTCAGACAATCTGAGCACATGCTCACTAGTTGAGCGATTCTCCTCCATCTTTTAGCTATAGAACTTGTTGGAGACTTCATATCTCTCAACTCGGGTATTTGCTTGAAATATTAACTTGAACTCCTGGAACATCTCATATGCTCCATGACGTTCAAAACGTCTTTGAAGCCCCGATTCTAAGCCATTAAGCATGGTGCACTAAACTATCAAGTAGTCATCATATTGAGCTAGCCAAACATTTATAACGTCTGCATCTGCTCCTGCAATAGGTCCGTCACCTAGCGGTGCATCAAGGACATAATTCTTCTGTGCAGCAATGAGGATAAACCTCAGATCACGGATCCAATCCGCATCATTGCTACTAACATCTTTCAACACAATTTTCTCTAGGAACATATCAAAATAAACACAGGGAAGCAACAACGTGAGCTATAGATCTACAACATAATTTGCAAAATACTACCAGGACTAAGTTCATGATAAATTTAAGTTCAATTAATCATATTACTTAAGAACTCCCACTTAGATAGACATCCCTCTAATCCTCTAAGTGATTACGTGATCCAAATCAACAAAACCATGTCCGATCATCACGTGAGATGGAGTAGTTTCATTGGTGAACATCGCTATGTTGATCATATCTGCTATATGATTCACGCTCGACCTTTCGGTCTCCGTGTTCCGAGGCCATATCTGTATATGCTTGGCTCGTCAAGTATAACCTGAGTATTCTGCGTGTGCAACTGTTTTGCACCCGTTGTATTTAAACGTAGAGCCTATCACACCCGATCATCACGTGGTGTCTCAGCACGAAGAACTTTCGCAACGGTGCATACTCAGGGAGAACACTTCTTGATAATTAGTGAGAGATCATCTTATAATGCTACCGTCAATCAAAGCAAGATAAGATGCATAAAAGATAAACATCACATGCAATCAATATAAGTGATATGATATGGCCACCATCATCTTGTGCTTGTAATCTCCATCTTCGAAGCACCGTCATGATCACCATCGTCACCGGCGCGACACCTTGATCTCCATCGTAGCATCATTGTCGTCTCGCCAATCGTATGCTTCCACGACTATCGCTACCGCTTAGTGATAAAGTAAAGCATTACAGCGCGATTGCATTGCATACAATAAAGCGACAACCATATGGCTCCTGCCAGTTGCCGATAACTCAGTTACAAAACATGATCATCTCATACCATAAAATTTAGCATCATGTCTTGACCATATCACATCACAACATGCCCTGCAAAAACAAGTTAGACGTCCTCTACTTTGTTGTTGCAAGTTTTACGTGGCTGCTACGGGCTTAAGCAAGAACCAATCTTACCAACGCATCAAAACCACAATGATAGTTTGTCAAGTTGGTGTTGTTTTAACCTTCGCAAGGACCGAGCATAGCCACACTCGGTTCAACTAAAGTTGGAGAAACTGTCACCCGCTAGCCACCTTTGTGCAAAGCACGTTGGGAGAACCGGTCTCGCGTAAGCGTACGCGTAATGTCGGTCCGGGCCGCTTCGTCCAACAATACCGCCGAACCAAAGTATGACATGCTGGTAAGCAGTATGACTTATATCGCCCACAACTCACTTGTGTTCTACTCGTGCATATAACATCAACATATAAAACCTAGGCTCGGATGCCACTGTTGGGGAACGTAGTAATTTCAAAAAAATTCCTACGCACACGCAAGATCATGGTGATGCATAGCAACGAGAGGGGAGAGTGTGATCTACGTACCCTTGTAGATCGACAACGGAAGCGTTTGGTTGATGTAGTCGTACGTCTCCACGGCCCGACCGATCAAGCACCGAAACTACGGCACCTCCGAGTTCTAGCACATGTTCAGCTCGATGACGATCCCCGAACTCTGATCTAGCAAAGTGTCGGGGAAGAGTTCCGTCAGCACGACGGCATGGTGACAATCTTGATGCATTACCATCGCAGGGCTTCGCCTAAGCACCACTACAATATTATCGAGGACTATGGTGGAAGGGGGCACCGCACACGGCTAAGAATATGATCATGTGGATCAACTTGTGTCTCTAGGGTGCCCCCTTGCCCCCATATATAAAGGATCAAGGGGAGGAGGCCGGCCGGCCCTCTATGGCGTGCCAAGGAGGAGTCCTCCTCCTAGTAGGAGTAGGACTCCTACTAGGAGGGGGAAAGAAGTGGGGAGGGAGAGGGAAAGGGGGGTGCCGCCCCCCCCTCTCCTAGTCCAATTTGGACCAGGGGGGAGGAGGCGCGCGGCCCACCTTTGGCTGCCCCCCTCTCTCTCCACTAAGGCCCATATGGCCCATTACTTCTCCCGGGGGGTTCCGGTAACCCTCCGGCTCTCCGTTTTCTCCGAAATCACCCGGAACACTTCCGGTGTCCGAATAAAGCCGTCCAATATATCAATCTTTATGTCTCGACCATTTCGAGACTCCTCGTCATGTCCGTGATCACATCCGGGACTCCGAACTAACTTCGGTACATCAAAACTCATAAACTCATAATATAACTATCATCGAAACCTTAAGCGTGCGGACCCTACGGGTTCGAGAACAATGTAGACATGACCGAGACACGTCTCCGGTCAATAACCAATAGCGGAACCTGGATGCTCATATTGGCTCCTACATATTCTACGAAGATCTTTATCGGTCAGACCGCATAACAACATACGTTGTTCCCTTTGTCATCGGTATGTTACTTGCCCGAGATTCGATCGTCGGTATCTCAATACCTAGTTCAATCTCGTTACCGGCAAGTCTCTTTACTCGTTCCGTAATACATCATCTCGCAACTAACTCATTAGTTGCAATGCTTGCAAGGCTTATGTGATGTGCATTACCGAGAGGGCCCAGAGATACCTCTCCGACAATCGGAGTGACAAATCCTAATCTCGAAATACGCTAACCCAACATGTACCTTTGGAGACACCTGTAGAGCACCTGTATAATCACCCATTTATGTTGTGACGTTTGGTAGCACACAAAGTGTTCCTCCGGCAAACGGGAGTTGCATAATCTCATAGTCATAGGAACATGTATAAGTCATGAAGAAAGCAATAGCAACATACTAAACGATCGGGTGCTAAGCTAATGGAATGGGTCCTGTCAATCACATCATTCTCCTAATGATGTGATCCCGTTAATCAAATAACAACTCTTTTGTTTATGGTTAGGAAACATAACCATCTTCGATTAACGAGCTAGTCAAGTAGAGGCATACTAGTGACACTTTGTTTGTCTATGTATTCACACAAGTATTATGTTTCCGGTTAATACAATTCTAGCATGTATAATAAACATTTATCATGATATAAGGAAATAAATAATAACTTTATTATTTCCTCTAGGGCATATTTCCTTCATAGACATGAGTTGTCATTTGATGAACGGGATCACATCATTAGAGAATGATGTGATTGACTTGACCCATCCGTTAGCTTAGCACTATGATCGTTTAGTTTATTGCTATTGCTTTCTTCATAACTTATACATGTTCCTATGACTATGAGATTATGCAACTCCCGAATACCGGAGGAACACTTAGTGTGCTATCAAACTCACAACGTAACTGGGTGATTATAAAGATGCTCTACAGGTGTCTCCGATCATCCGATGGTGTTTGTTGAGTTGGCATAGATTGAGATTACAATTTGTCACTCCGATTGTCGGAGAGGTATCTCTGGGCCCTCTCGGTAATGCACATCACTATAAGCCTTGCAAGCAATGTGATTAATAAGTTAGTTGCGGGATGTTGCTTTACGGAACGAGTAAAGAGACTTGCTGGTAACAAGATTGAACTATGTATGATGATCCCGATGATCGAATGTCGGGCAAGTAACATACGGATGACAAAGGGAACAACGTATGTTGTTATGCGGTTCGACCGATAAAGATCTTCGTAGAATATGTAGGAGCCAATATGGGAATCCAGGTTTCGATATTGGTTATTGACCAAAGAGATGTCTCGGTCATGTCTACATAGTTCTCGAACCCGTAGGGTCCGCATGCTTAACGTTCGTTGACGATATAGTTATTATATGACTTATGTATGTTGGTGACTGAATGTTGTTCGGAGTCCCGGATGAGATCACGGACATGACGAGGAACTCCAGAATTGTTCGGATATAAAGATTGATATATGGGATAATAGTGTTTATTCTCCGGAAGGGTTCCGGAATTCACCGGAAGGGGTTTCGGATGTTTCCCGAAATGTTTGGGTACGAGAACACTTTATTTGGGCCAAAGGGGGAAAGCCCACAAGGTTTTTGGAAAGCGCAAAAGGAAGTTTTGCGGAGTCCAGGGGCCATACGTCAGGGTCCCTGGCATCTGGGTCCAGACGCCGGGAACCCTGGCGTCTGGTCCTGGAGTCCGAGAAGGACTCTTGCCTTTCGGGTGAAACCGACTTTGTGTAGGCTTTTACTCCAAGTTTCAACCCCCAGGCTCAACATATAAATAGAGGGGTAGGGCTAGCACCCAAGACACATCAAGAAACATCAAGCCGTATGCCGGAAACCCCGTCCCCTCTAGTTTATCCTCCGTCATAGTTTTAATAGTGCTTAGGCAAAGCCCTGCGGAGATTTTTCTTCACCAACACAGTCATCACGTCGTCGTGTTGCCGGAACTCATCTACTACTTCGCCCCTCTTGTTGGATCAAGAAGGCAAGGACGTCATCGAGCTGAACGTGTGCTGAACGCGGAGGTGTCGTACGTTCGCTACTTGATCGGGATGGATCGTGAAGGTGTACGACTACATCAACCGCATTGATAAACGCTTCCGCTTTCGGTCTACGAGAGTACGTAGACACACTCTTCCCTCTCGTTGCTATGCATCTCCTAGATAGATCTTGCATGGTCGTAGGAATTTTTTTGAAATACTGCATTCCCAATAGTGGCCTCCGAGCCATGTCTATGCGTAGATGTTATATGCATGAGTAGAACACAAAGGAGTTGTGGGCGTGGGTATATACATATTGCTTGTCGACACTAGTTGTTTCTTGATTTGGCGGTATTGTTGGATGAAGTGGCCCGGACCGACATTACATGACCACGTTCATGAGACTGATTCTACCGACGTGCTTTGCACACAGGTGGCTGGCGGGTGTCAGTTTCTCCAACTTTGGTTGAATCGGATTCAATGAACAGGGTTCTTTCTGAAGATCAAAAAGCAATCGCTATAACGCATTGTGGTTTTTGATGCGTAGGTAAGAATGGTTCTTGCTAAGCCCGTAGCAGCCATGTAAAACTTGCAACAACAAAGTAGAGCACGTCTAACTTGTTTTTGCAGGGCATGTTGTGATGTGATATGGTCAAGACGTGATTATATAAAATTTTGTATGAGATGATCATGTTTTGTAACACGGTTATCGGCAACTGGCAGGAGCCATATGGTTGTCTCTTTATTGTATGAAATGCAATCGCCATGTAATTGCTTTACTCACTACTAGGAAAAGGCCTACTAATGGCGCACCTAATTTGGCCATTAATGGCGCATTAGTGGTGCGCCATTAGTAGCACGCCATTAGTATATTTTACTAATGGCGCACCACAGGTGCGCCATTAGTATCTGGTATACTAATGGCGCACCCCAGATGCCCCATTAGTATATACAACAGTGCGCCATTAGTATGCCTCCCAGGGGGCCATGTATACCCAGGTGCTTTGGCATACTAATGGCGCACGACAGCAAGATGCGCCATTAGTAACTTCGGCATACTAATGGCGCACTCTTTAATGATGCGCCATTAGTATCCTTTGGCATACTAATGGCGCACTATGATGTGATGCGCCATTAGTATGAATATTAGGGTTTTTTATTTTTTTAATTTTCTGTTTTTTGCACAGGTTACAAAATGTATAATTGGACAAAATATAGACAGCACACATCAACAACAGATTCATCGAATACAATAGAAGATTAGTCTCTGAATACAATTCATCATTTTAGTCTCCGAATACAAGTCATCATATTAGTCTCCAAATTGAAAAGACCGAACAAAGATAGAACATTATATTACAAGTCTCGAGACCGCGAGTTTGTCTTCACATTACAAGTCGATATCGATCATCTAAACTACCATCACATAGAAGAGAGCTGCGGTCATCACGATGAGCATCATCACGATGAAACTCGTCTTCATCCGGTTCCTCCAACGCTCCCTCCCCTCTCCCGCTAGATAGCGGGCGTATCTAGATTTGGCCTCGGCCCTAGTGGCGTACCCTTTGTAACTGTTACCGCTGAATCGGTGAACCTGTCTCCGACACTCCTCCCAGTCGTCGTAGACTCCGGGAACCTTACCCTTGTACACGACATACCACGGCATCGCTATACAGTAGCCAAACGAAACGTTAGTACCAATTCACAAACAATACATAAGCAATATATAAGTATGCAACAGAACGATCGGAAGAGAAAAGCAAGACATTAATAGCATCGATTACATCTTAAGTTGAACGACTCTCGAAACCAAAGAGACATACTACAAGTTCATTAAAGTTTAATTACAACATGAGACTCAAGGGACCGGAGCGTGGATGAAGCCGCCGTCTATCGTGGGAGTCATGAAAGAATGGGCGTTGTCAGCCTGCATTTGTAGGATTGTGTCGATGTCACTGTTGGACGGTTGATTTCTGAGGTAGAACTGCCCCGCGGTATGAAGGACATCTTGATGGATGATTTCCGCAAACTCCGACTGGATGCGAAAGAATTCTTGTCTGATGTCCGCGTCCTGGATTGCCGACACGCTTGTGGCCCAATCTTTGAGTCTACTCGGTAGCAGAAGTTGATGATGGTCCCGTACGATCGCCCGCATGTGATGGATGGCGTAGTAGGCACCCTTGTGACCGCCAGGCGGCTGCTTGACGCAGCAGAACATCGTATTGTGGGAGAACACGTGCTTGCCGTACTTACGAATAGGCCTGGTGAAGGTGCCTCCAGATTTGACATAGCCGGGGAGAACATCATCAAGAACCTTCTTGACATTTGTGTAGTCTACGTTCGACTGATGGTCCGGGTCGAAATACGTGGCCATGGAATATTTGGGGCTTAGGAGGATGAGCGTGCAACGTGTGTCACTGCAGAAAACACGGAATGTTAAAAGAAAAACGATCGAAATCTAAGAATTCATATGTTACGGGGCGGTTGAGGGGAGGACTTACTCGGGAAAGTAAGGCACGAGGAAGTTATCCTTATCTTGGTTTGCCAGAATGACGCCTTCGAGGTAAGAACTCGCGACTTGCCGGTCCCCAGCGCTGCCCAAGATCTTGGCACGCATGTAGAAGGGGTCGACTATCACGATGTCCAGGGTCTTGTCGCGAATGATCCGCATCTCCATACTCAGCGAAAATAGCCGAACGAAGGTGTAGTGCAGCGGATGAAGGTTCAACATAGCGTGGATGTCATCAAACCGCAGGACGATCGTACCCCCGATGGAGTTATCCACAAAGCCCTTGCCCTCTGGCACCTTGGCCGCGAAAACCGGGTATGCCACATCCTGCTCTCCGAGACGCCGCTTCTCCAAAGAAAGAACACTGTCATGCAGACTCCGCATAGCACCGGTTGTAGCATCGAGCATATTTCTCGGTAGCATCGGCCTACCCGCCACATGCACCCTCCTCGAGATATCCTTAGGTGAAGGTGGCCCGTCCTGAGCACGGATCGTACTCGGTGCCGGCTGGCCCGCACCCTTGTTAGTCTTTCTTTTGCGTGCCTTCTTCTTCTCCTGTAATGGGACCGAGTTCTGCTCACAGACCGCCTTCTTGAGTGTGTTGGGGCTGATCATATTTCGCACCTCGCCTATCTGAGGCTCGGTGAAGTCGGCAGCTGGAGGTGTCTCCTGAGAGCTGAACTGCAGACGACGCCTGTTGCAACTTGGCTTCTCCGCGGTACCAGCTAGATCGCGCACGTCTTTTGTTGGGTTGGGTTCTTGAGAAGGAGGCCCCATGAAGTCACCACCATACCCATGATCGGCAAAGTACTGATCGACGTTGGCAAATGTATCGTCGTCGTCGTCGTTCTGATCCTATGCCATATGCATGTTTGGATCCAGTGGCATAGGGATGTCCGGCACCGTTGCGGCGGTCTTGCCATGGGGCCGACTTGGCGCCGGCACGACTGACAGTGTTGTCTTTGGGGTGGTGTCCCCCGCCCCCAAGCGAATCTGGCTCTTCGGCCAAAGCAGGGGCCAACTCAGGCAGGCGCTGAGGGTCATCACATCATCATCGTCGGCCCCGACGGGTCGAATCGGAGGTAACAACTCGTCGCAGCCTGGCAGCACCCGAACCAGTTGAACCCTAAACAAGTTGGGTGGCATCTGGGTACCATGGAACAAGGGGTTGCCCGGTTGAACGATTTTGCCCTTGGCGACATCGACCAACTCGTTGTTCACGAAGTGCAAGAGAGTGCACGGAACATCGGCGGCGCCCTGCGAAAACATGTAGGGCGTCAAGGATGCCCAGTCAAAGGCAAGGAGATGAAGTCCTCGGCCGAGAGAGGCTTAATTAGTTACCGTGATGATGGCGTCGAGCTCGGCTAATGTCGAGGCACCGCCAACGGCGGGCGTGCAGTTGACGGAGGGGCCGCTTGCTGCAGAGGTGCCGGCCGACGTACACCTGGGTGCATTAACCTCCCGTGCCGGCGTCGGAGACACCAATGCCGCCTCCGCCGGAGACACCAATGGCCCCACCATCACGTTCTGTGAGTTGTTGGCCGTGAAGCTAGGAATCGGGGGCGGCCCCTGTTGGCCGCCCGCAATCCACACACTAATCCCCTGGATCAAGGTAGGCACAATGGCGGTGATCGTCGCTCCGAGTTGTTGTTGCACTTGCTCTTGGACAATCTCCGGAATCCGCGCCACCTGTGCCCTGAGTTCTTGAACCTCGCGCGCCTGGCTTTCCGAGCTAGTCTTTTTCTCCTTTCGCCCACCAGTGTTATAGTATGACGACCATTTTGTCGACAAGCCTTTGTCGGCCACACGACCAGCTGACGTCGGCTTACTGAGCTTATCCTTGTTCTTCATTACATTCAACGCCCTATTTAGAGTGGTGTCCCAAGGGTTGCTCTTAGTCGACCCCGCGCTACTGCTTTCAGTCGCCTGCGGAAGGAATGTGAACCATTTAGAAATTTGGCTTCATTAATTAGAATGCAACCATATGGAGCTAATTACGCGGGGGTGTATTCCTTACCAGAACAAGCTCAAGCACCCTGGTCTTCGGATCCATGGTAAGCTCCTTTGTTTTCGGGTCCTTCTTGTACCGGGCCCTGAGTTCCTGGTCTGCTTGTCACCGTATTTATCGAAGAGGGGCGGTAGGCCTTGCTCGGCAAGGTCCGCCTCCTCCTTGTCCCATATAGGCTCCGCCACTCTGTAACCGCCGGGACCGAGCGTGTGTTCCCCTAAGTTCAGCTCCCGCATTTCTTTCCCCCACTTACTTGATTCGGAGCTTGCAGTGCTCGAGCAATTGATCTTAAAGTCGTTGTAGTCATCTTCGGTGATTGAAGGACTTTTCTCCTTGATCTTCTCATAACTCTCACCTTTCTCGATCATTCTCTTCACATTGCTTTTCCAAGTAGACAGGGTCGTGCTCATCTTCGTGAGGGCAGCATTGTTCACTTTATTCCCTTTGAGGCTTGTGTTTTCAAATTCAGCAGGGAACTTGTATCGTTCGTGCAGCTTCGTGAAGAGGAGGTTGCGCAAATTCCCTCGGTCAGGATGCCTGAGGTTCTCGGTGTTGATCGAGACGGTGCTTCGGAGAATGCACCCGAGCTGAAGCGAGTACCCCTTGACTATTCGTTCGGGCGCCGTTGGATTCCCGTTGGAGTCCACTTCAGTAACTTCCTCCTTGAGGGTGCGGAGCACGGTCGGGCGCCGGTCCTTTCGTTGCCTCTTCGGTTGGCTGCCATCTGTGCGTGCGCCGCCATCATCAGTGGTGGCATCCTCGGCGGCACCATCAGTGGTGGCATCAGTGGGGTCATCCTCGGCGGTACCATCAGTGGTCTCAGGATCGGTGGGGAAGGCGGCGTCCTCATACAAGTGAGGTTGTTCCTCCATCTCCTGGGACAGCTCCCAGAATTTCTTGCCGCCCGAACCCCCGGCCTCGTCGTTGTTGGCCATGTTTCTCTATAAATAGGAACAAAGTTTGGTCAAAAAGTTGGTTATTATCAAGGAACAAGATCATGGTCTCATCATTTAGGGTTTGTCGACACTGAGGCATCCTAAAAGCTAAGCTTTTATCATTGAGGGTTTTTCGACGCCGAGGCACCCTAAAAGCCTAAGCTTTCATCATTTCGGTTTTTATCGACACCGAGGCACCCTAAAAGCCATGCATTAGTCACAAGTACGCCGGGGCACTTGATCCTACTTAATTAACTACTAAGATACCCCGGCACATGCATTAGTCACAAGTACCCCATATGTCCTATTTTTTAGCAAAGTCATGCTAAAATTCACGGAAAATTTCAGCATGACCTTTGCTGAAAATAGGACATATGGAGTACCCGAATTTGCCGGAACGGAAGTTAATCGACATTCCAGCAAACTCAAGGGCCTCTCGGGTGGACAAGGCAAAAAAGGACACGATGGTCAGAGACATGACCTTTGCCTAACAGTTCTGAACTCCTGCCAAAACTGAACACAACATATATATACCAAGCATCTTGCCAGCTAGTAGACCAGCTAGTAGTCCATCATTTGTCAGGCCAAATTGAGGCCAAACAGAAAACCAATGTGGGCATGGCACAAAGTCCATGACCCAGAACAGGAGACATACCAAGCACTAAATGAGGACAGAAACAGAAAATAGTTAAACTGTTAGGCATTATGTGTCACAGGTACTGCTACAGTTTTAAATAAGAAGATAAAAAAGAAAGCTGATGTACAAAACCTCAAAACAATGCAAAGTGCTGTGGGCTAAAAAACAATTACAGTAGACTAAAAAACAGGAATCATTATCTTCTATATGAAGCTGAACTAGGCAGACTGAACTGATTTTGATTTTCAAGTTCCAAAGTACCATCAAAACCATTGGTTTACGTATCAAGGTTCAGTATGGACTTTTTACTTATGAAATGATTCCCCACCCCTAGCAAACAACTATCTTCAGACAACCTTCTAGCATCTGTCCATAAACCCAACAGGCACAATGTTGTGCCTGTTAACCACATACTGATTTAATCCAACAACAGTTCATACTATTTCCTAGTCTTAACTCCTAACTGAAAGTCTGAAACAGATTATCAAAAGTTCGGAACAATTACAGTAGGCTAGAAAATAGGAACCTATGTGAAGCTGAAATAGGCAGACTGAACTGATTTGGGTTTTCAAATTCCAAAGTCTTCCACTAGCAGCATATCGTATTAAAGCACAGTAGCATCAAAACGAATAGTTCCCATATCAAGGTTTAGTGTGGATTTTAAATCTGTCCATAATAGCATCAAAGAACTGATTTGATTCAACAACTTTTACTGAAAGTCTGAAACACATTAGGAAAAGTTTCAGACCACATAAACTGTTTTTCAGACTAGTAGTTTCGAATACCCAAACTTTTACTAAATTTGGAATTTGGAGGTCACCGACCTCTTCATCCCTTTTACTGTCAAAAAACTACTAATAGCACAAGTGACATGAAAATTCAGGAGTACGAGATCACAAAGGCCATGTCATGCTTGGCAATATTTGTTTACTGAAACTAAATGAACATTTTACTGGTAGTGTACTGATAGTGTAATCTAGCTATTGTACTGATATTTTTGTTTCTTTGAACATTTTACTGTCAATAAAAATGATGTACTGCTGCTTTCAGTTAATTCAAATTAGCTAAAACCTTTTACTGTCAAATAGTGCTAATGTTTACTCTATGAAATAAACTACTCCTCCTCTCTTCTCTTCTTCAGTTAATTATGAATAGTTTTAGAGGTAACTAACTGAAACTATTTATCATGTTGACAACAGTAGCATGTGGACCTATCATGGTGATTTCATATCAAAATAGAGGAGTACTCCTGTTCATTTGGAGAACTCATACAACAATTGTTCTGCATCAAACTTGGGATCAACAGCAGCAAGAATCAAGCCCAATACAGAGAGGAGAGGAGCAGCAGAAGTGGACATCGCAGCGCTAACCTCGAGCTCTTGATTTGAGTGGGGGGAGGCGGCCGGCGAGGGATCTGTGGCTCCGGCGACGGTGGTGTGGACGGGGCGGCGTCCGGGCGGCGGGGTC
>NC_041392.1:487423795-487424499 GCF_002162155.2 Triticum dicoccoides | reverse complement strand
GAGGCGGCGTCGGGGCGTCGAGGCGTCGAGGCGGCGTCGGGGCAGCGGCGGGGCAGCGGCGTCGAGGCGTCGGGGCGGCGAGGCGGCGGGGCAGC
Source organism: Triticum dicoccoides (assembly GCF_002162155.2). NCBI lineage: Eukaryota > Viridiplantae > Streptophyta > Magnoliopsida > Poales > Poaceae > Triticum > Triticum dicoccoides. The sequence goes on along the minus strand of NC_041392.1, from coordinate 487,424,404 downwards.
AGCGTCGGGAGAGGAGAGGGGAAGGGGATCGAGGGCGAGGGCGAGGGAGAGAGAGGGGATAGGGAGGGGCCGGGGAGGGAATATGGATGGGGCCGGGCACAATACTAATGGCGCACCACCCCTCGGTGCGCCATAAGTATATCCATACTAATGGCGCACCTCACCCTGGTGCGCCATTAGTATTTTTTTTTCTTATAGCAATGGCGCAATACTAATGGCGCACCACCCCTCGGTGCACCATAAGTACATCCATACTAATGGCGCACCTCACCGTGGTGCGCCATTAGTATTTTTTTTTGATTTCTGCTCGAGCCAACAGGTTATCTTCCACCTGACCTAAACCACACCAAGTCCCCTCTACTAGCTCGACTGGTCAGCAGCCAGTTCTCACACTAGGAGGTCCTGGGTTCGATTCCCAGGCTCCACAATTTTTTTTATGCATTTAAAATGCTGTTTGATACTTATTTGTGTTTAAATATGTTCAAATTTGTTTAAATCATAACAGTAATATTTTTTTTATAAGACAGTAATAATTTTTTTAAAAATATCATCAAACAGTAATGCCGGTGGACCGAGGGAGGGTGCGTGGGGTGCAGGGGGTCGGCGGCG
>NC_041392.1:487374079-487422831 GCF_002162155.2 Triticum dicoccoides | reverse complement strand
AATATCATCAAACAGTAATGCCGGTGGAGCGGGGGAGGGTGCGCGGGGTGCGGGGGGTCAGCGGCGGCGGTTGAGTAGGGGAGGGGTGTGGGGGGTCGGTGGCGGCGGTTGAGTAGGGGAATCGAGGGTGCGGGGGGTCGGCGGCGGCGGCCGGTGGATCGGGGGGTGCTCGGCGGCGAGGGGGACCGGATCTGGCGAGGTGGGATAGCGATCGAGATGGAGGGGGGTCGAGATCGAGTGTCCATGAAATTTAAAAATATTCATGATAGTTCAAAAAGTGCCCATGAAATACAATCGAGAAATGAAGGCTACGATTTAAATACAATCGATCTTAGCTAGCTATCTGTTCACAATCTTCTTGCCCTTCTTTTTCGCAAATGGAGTTCTTCTGTGGAACGGGCGTCCTTTAGGTAGGGTGGTCCTGCTTCTTCTTGTGGTGTATGCTGCTACTTCATCATCGTCGTCATGTTCGATCCTCGAGTCGCCGTACTTGTCGAAGTCTTGCTCATTGGCTACTCCATCCATTCCGATGATCTTCCTTTTGCCTCTCCTCACGACAACACGACTGGGTTTTGACGGGTCGGTAATGAAGAAGCATTGGTCCACTTGGGAAGCCAGTACCCATGGCTCATTTTTCGCGGTGACGTTTGCACCCGCGGTTTTGGATTTGGCTTCGGGTATAACCATGGTGGTGAAATACCGGTCTTCTTTTAGGACGCTCTTGGCCCATCTGACATGGAACATCGGGACCTTCTCTCCAGCGTAGCTCAGCTCCCAGATCTCCTCGATCCTTCCGTAGTATATGTCCTTGTCATTACCGGTGTAGGATTCCATCGTTACCCCGGAGTTCTGATAACCATCGCTCTTCATGTCCTTGGCCTCGGTGTAGAATGTGTAGCCGTTGATATCGTACGCCTCATAGGTCATCAGGTTGTGCTCGGCGCCCTGTGACAAGGCGAATATGAGTTGTTCTTCCGTGGAAGAATCCTCATGTAAAGGGTACGACAGAAGCTTCTGCTTGAACCAACGCGTGAAACATGAGTTGTGCTCTTTGAGTATATCTCCGTCCGTCCTCTGTTGGCCTCGGTCATTGTACGTCTTCTTAATAAAGGTTTTGTGCTGTACCACCCAAGGATCGACCACGTCTATGTGTTGTAGCGCGACTAGGTTTGCTCTTTCAAAGTCGGCGAGTCGACCCTCGAAGTCGACATGCATTTCGCGATGACCCTCACGGTGACCCCATCCAGCAAGCCTGCCGAGGTGCCTGTTGACGGGCAGACCAACGGGGTTCTCGATGCCTAGATAATTCGTGCAGTAGGAGATGCACTCTTCGGTCAGAAAGCCCCTGGCTATGCTTCCCTCTGGACGTGACATGTTGCGAACGTATCCTTTGATGACACCATTCATCCTTTCGAACGGCATCCTACTTTGCAGGAACGTCAGCCCGAGTTGGATGATATCGTCCACAATATGGACCAGCAGATGCACCATAACGTCAAAGAATGCGGGCGGGAAGTACATCTCAAGCTCGCATAGTATCACCACGATCTCTTCCTGTAGCCTTCTGAGTTGCCTCACGGCAATAGACTTCCGAGAGATGACATCGAAAAAGTTGCATAGGCCAAATAGGGTTTCACGGACGTGCGCGTCCATGATCCCACGGATTGCAACTAGAAGTATCTGCGTCATTAGCACGTGACAGTCGTGAGACTTCATCCCGCTGAACTTCAGCTTCGCTGGGTCTAGGTATCTACTTATCTTCCTCGCGTAACCGTAAGGAAGTTTTACTCCTAGGAGGCAGGTGAAAAACTGCTTGATCTCCTCCTGACTTAGAGTGAAGCATGCGGGAGGGTAGTCATTTCCGGTCTTCTTGGCCTTCTTGCCTTTGCGACGACTTTCTGTGTCCTGCTTCGCCTCATCATCATCATCATCATGATCATCATATATAGCGTGAAGCTCCTGCCTGATGCCCATTGATTTCAAGTCTGCCCTTGCTTTAGGCCCATCTTTGGTCCTCTCTGGCATGTTGAGCAGGGTACCAAGCAGACTCTCGCACACGTTCTTCGTGATATGCATGACATCAAGGCTGTGAGGCACACGATGGATCTTCCAGTATGACAACTCCCAGAAAACAGACCTAGTTTTCCATACCTTCAGCAGCGGCTCTGGCGCCTTTTGCTTCTTTCCTAGCAGTGGGCAGTCTTTCCAATTTTTCAACAGCTCATCTATTTCCTCGCCGCTCCTCGTACGCGGGCGTCCTCGGGGTTCGGTTTCACCATCGAACAGATCCTTGGGTTTTCTCCACGGGTCATCATCGCGAAGCCACCTTCGATGTCCCATGAACATGGTTTTCGAAGACCCGGGATCTCTATCTAGCTGGCGATACGTTGTGTCATCCATGCACCTGACGCATCCAGAAAATCCGTGGACCACCTGCCCCGCGACATATCCGTAACCGAGATAGTCGTGCACCGTCGTGAGCAGCACGGCTCTCATAGGGAAATATTCTTTTTCTGCGGCGTCCCACGTATTGGTTGGCGTTTTCCACAGCGTGTCAAGCTCCTCTTTCAGCAGCCCCAGATACAGATTGATGTCGTTCCCTAGTTGTTTCGGTCCTTCAATTAGCATACTCATGTGAGTGTACTTCCTCTTCATGCACAACCAGGGGGGAAGGTTGTACATCCACACAAACACAGGCCAGGTGCTATGTGTGCTTCTCTGGCTGCCAAACGGATTGACTCCATCGGTGCTCGCGCCCAGCACGATGTTCCTTGGATCGTTCCCAAATTCTGGGTCTTCGAAGTTCAACGCTTGCCACTGGCTCGCATCCTTAGGGTGACTCAGCATCTTGTCTTTTTTATCTATCTCCGGATCATTTGCGTCATCTTCTTGCTTCTTCTCCTCCCTATTCGCGTGCCAACGCAGGAGCTTTGCTACCTTAGGGTCTGCGAAATACCGCTGCAGACGAGGAGTGATCGGAAAGTACCACACCACTTTTCGAGGAGCTTTCTTCCTCTTCTTGTATCGAGTGACGCCGCACACCGGACATATGGTAGACTCCGCGTGCTCGTCCCGATAAATGATGCAATTGTTCATGCACACATGGTATTTCATGCGTGGTAAATCCAGAGGACACACGATTTTCTTCGCCTCCTCCAAACTGGTCGGGCACTTGTTCCCCTCGGGAAGACGTTCGTGCCAGAATGACATGTTCTTGTCGAAGCATGCGTCGGTCATTTTGTGTTTTACCTTCATCTCCAGAGCCATGAGCGTTACTTTCAGGCAGGTATCCTCGGGCCTGCATCCTTCATACAATGGAGTAACCGCGTCTAACTCAAGTTGATCCATCTTGGCTTTCTCTCGGGCGGCAGCTCTTGCGTTATCCGTCTGCTTGAGAAGCAGCTCTTGAATATGAAGGTCCTGCACCCAGCCCATCGATGGTCCAGCGTCGTCTGCTCCGCCGGCATCATCATCTTCATGATCATGCCCGTCGACTGCTCCGGCATCTTCCTCATCATCATGTCCTGCATCTTCTACATGATGACTGTGTACAGCATCACCGTCGTGATCATCTCCTGGGGATTCTTCGTCTTCTCGCCCACCCGAGCCGCGGTGGTTGTCTTGCTGCCCTTCCTCATTTCTTGCCCGGCCCCCATGGACGACTTCGTAGTCATCTTCATCACCTTGCCACCGATAGCCATCCATGAAACCACGCAAGAGCAGGTGTCCCGCACCTGCCCGGATTCCGGGTCCGCAATAAGGCTCTTCAGCTTGCATCTTCGACACGGACATCTTATCTCCGTCTCGTTCTTTTGAAGCATCTCGGCCTTCGCGGACCTCAAAAACCTATTCACGATGCCTTCGGTCATCATGCGGACCATGGTCGCCTGCAGGGGTAGAGAAAAACGATATTTTAGAACCAAGAAAAAATTTGGCATGACTTCCCCTAAAAATAGGACCAAAAAGAATGCTTAATGCCAAAATTCTCGCCGAAACGGAAATGAATCAACATTCCGGCAAAATATTGGCAACTATCGAATTTCAAATACCGGTACACCTCCAAACACAAACACATATGCAACACCACAAACATATGCAACGCCACGAACATACATAGATCTAGCTAGGCCATAAAAAGTGCATGTGCACATTGTTGTAGGGAGAACAACATAAATATAGCTTCCCCCCTTACTTATCTATCAAAACAAGGTAATTTAACCACTTAAATTGAATGAATCTATGGTGGAAATGAGGTTAAAAAGAGGAGGCACCTGAGACAAGGAGGAGGTGGAGATAATGAAGTGGGGAGAAAGTGAGTGTGGGTAGGAGAGGCTGTCCAAAATATCTTGTTGCTGCCCACTTACTAATGGCGCACCAACTCTAAATGCGCCATTAGTAATCCAGGTTACTAATGGCGCACCTCCTGGTGGTGCGCCATTAGTAGTTTTGCAAAAAAAATACTAACGGCGCACTGTCCCACAGTGCGCCATTACTAGTTTAAACTAGTAATGGCGCACGATGGAACAGTGCGCCATTAGTAGTTTTGCAAAAAAGGGAATAAAAAATATAATAAAAAAAACAACACTAGTGGCGCACTTTCCGGCAGGTGCACCATTACTAGTTACAACTAGTGTGTTGGGGAACGTTGCAGAAAATTAAAATTTTTCCTACGGTTTCACCAAGATCCATCTATGAGTTCATCTAAGCAACGAGTCAAGGGAGAGAGTTTGCATCTACATACCACTTGTAGATCGCGTGCGGAAGCTTGCAAGGTGATGATGTAGTCGTACTCGACGTGATCCAAATCACCGATGACCAGCGCCGAACGGACGGCACCTCCGCGTTCAACACACGTACGGGACGGGAGATGTCTCCTCCTTCTTGATCCAGCAAGGGGGAAGGAGAGGTTGATAAAGATCCAGCAGCACGACGGCGTGGTGGTGGATGCAGGGCGTCACAGCAGCAGGGCTTCGCCGAGACTACGAGGGAGAGACGTAACGGGGGGAGATGGAGGCGCCAGGGGCTGGTGTATGAAGTCCCTCCTCTCCCCCACTATATATAGGGGTGCCAAGGGGGGGGCGCCGGCCCTAGTAGATGAGATCTACTAGGGGGGGCGGCGGCCTAGGGGAGGTTTCCCTCCCCCCCAAGGCACCTAGGGGTGCCTTCCACCACTAGGACTCCTCCTAGGGGGAAACCCTAGGCGCATGGGCCTATAGGGGCTGGTGCCCTTGGCCCATGAAGGCCAAGGCGCACCCCCTACAGCTCATGTGGCCCCCCGGGACAGGTGGCCCCACCCGGTGGACCCCCGGGACCCTTCCGGTGGTCCCGGTACAATACCGATAACCCCGAAACTTGTCCCGATGCCCGAAATAGCACTTCCTATATATAATTCTTTACCTCCGGACCATTCCGGAACTCCTTGTGACGTCCGGGATCTCATCCGGGACTCCGAACAATATTCGGGTTTCTGCATATACATATCTTCATAACCCTAGCGTCACCGAACCTTAAGTGTGTAGACCCTACGGGTTCGGGAGACATGCAGACATGACCGAGACGCTCTCTGTCAATAACCATCAGCGGGATCTGGATACCCATGATGGCTCCCACATGCTCCTCGATGTTGTCATCGGATGAACCACGATGTCGAGGATTCGATCAAACCCTGTATGCAATTCCCTTTGTCAATCGGTACGTTACTTGCCCGAGACTCGATCGTCGGTATCCCAATACCTTGTTCAGTCTCGTTACCGGCAAGTCACTTTACTCGTACCGTAATGCATGATCCCGTGTCCAACACCTTGGTCACATTGAGCTCAATATGATGATGCATTACCGAGTGGGCCCAGAGATACCTCTCCGTCATACGGAGTGACAAATCCCAGTCTCGATCCGTGTCAACCCAACAGCTACTTTCGGAGATACCTGTAATGCACCTTTATAATCACCCAGTTACGTTGTGACGTTTGATACACCCAAGGCACTCCTACGGTATCCGGGAGTTACACGATCTCATGGTCTAAGGAAGAGATATTTGACATTGGCAAAGCTCTAGCAAAACGAACTACACGATCTTTTATGCTATGCTTAGGATTGGGTCTTGTCCATCACATCATTCTCCTAATGATGTGATCCCGTTATCAACGACATCCAATGTCCATAGTCAGGAAACCATGACTATCTGTTGATCACAACGAGCTGGTCAACTAGAGGCTTACCAGGGACATATTGTGGTCTAAGTATTCACACGTGTATTACGATTTCCGGATAATACAGTTATAGCATGAATAAAAGACAATTATCATGAACAATGAAATATAATAGTACTTTTATTATTGCCTCTAGGGCATATTTCCAACAGTCTCCCACTTGCACTAGAGTCACCAATCTAGTTACATTGTGATGAATCGAACACCCATAGAGTTCTGGTGTTGATCATGTTTTGCACGCGAGAGAGGTTTAGTCAGCGGATCTGCGACATTCAGATCCGTGTGCACTTTGCAAATCTCTATGTCTCCATCTTGAACATTTTCACGGATGGAGTTGAAACGACGCTTGATGTGCCTGGTCTTCTTGTGAAACCTGGGCTCCTTGGCGAGGGCAATAGCTCCAGTGTTGTCACAGAAGAGTTTGATCGGCCCCGACACATTGGGTATGACTCCTAGGTCGGTGATGAACTCCTTCACCCAAATCGCTTCATGCGCTGCCTCCGAGGCTGCCATGTACTCCGCTTCACACGTAGATCCCGCCACGACGCTCTGCTTGCAGCTGCACCAGCTTACTGCTCCACCATTCAACATATACACGTATCCGGTTTGTGACTTAGAGTCATCCAGATCTGAGTCGAAGCTAGCGTCGACGTAACCCTTTACGACGAGCTCTTCGTCTCCTCCATAAACGAGAAACATGTCCTTCGTCCTTTTCAGGTACTTCAGGATATTCTTGACCGCTGTCCAGTGTTCCTTACCGGGATTACTTTGGTATCTTGCTACCAAACTCACGGCAAGGTTTACATCGGGTCTGGTACATAGCATGGCATACATAATAGATCCTATGGCTGAAGCATAGGGGATGACACTCATCTCTTCTTTATCTTTTGCCGTGGTCGGTGACTGAGCTGAGCTCAGTCTCACACCTTGTAACATAGGCAAGAACCCCTTCTTGGACTGATCCATTCTGAATCTCTTCAAAATCTTATCAAGGTATGTGCTTTGTGAAAGACCTATGAGGCGTCTCGATCTATCTCTATAGATCTTGATGCCTAATATATAAGCAGCTTCTCCAAGGTCCTTCATTGAAAAACACTTATTCAAGTAGGCCTTAATGCTGTCCAGAAATTCTATATCATTTCCCATCAAGAGTATGTCATCTACATATAATATGAGAAATGCTACAGAGCTCCCACTCACTTTCTTGTAAACGCAGGCTTCTCCATAAGTCTGCATAAACCCAAATGCTTTGATCATCTCATCAAAGCGAATGTTCCAACTCCGAGATGCTTGCACCAGTCCATAAATGGATCGCTGGAGCTTGCATACTTTGTTAGCGTTCCGAGGATCGACAAAACCTTCCGGCTGCATCATATACAGTTCTTCCTTAAGATGCCCGTTAAGGAATGCTGTTTTGACGTCCATCTGCCATATCTCATAATCATAGTATGCGGCAATTGCTAACATGATTCGGACGGACTTTAGCTTCGCTAAGGGAGAGAATGTCTCGTCGTAGTCAATCCCTTGAACCTGTCGATAACCCTTAGCGACAAGTCGAGCTTTATAGATGGTAATATTACCATCCGCGTCCGTCTTCTTCTTAAAGATCCATTTGTTTTCTATCGCTCGCCGATCATCGGGCAAGTCTGTCAAAGTCCATACTTTGTTTTCATACATGGATTCTATCTCAGATTTCATGGCTTCAAGCCATTTGTTGGAATCCGGGCCCGCCATTGCTTCTTCATAGTTCGAAGGTTCATTGTTGTCTAACAACATGATTTCCAGGACAGGGTTGCCGTACCACTCTGGTGCGGAACGTGTCCTTGTGGACCTACGAAGTTCAGCAGTAACTTGATCCGAAGTACCTTGATCATCATCATTGTTTTCCTCTTCAGTTGGTGTGGGCATCACAGGAACGGTTTCCTGCGCTGCGCCACTTTCCTGCTCAAGAGGTAGTACTTCATCGAGTTCTACTTTCCTCCCACTTACTTCTTTCGAGAGAAACTCTTTTTCTAGAAAGCATCCGTTCTTGGCTACAAAGATCTTGCCTTCGGATCTTAAGTAGAAGGTATACCCTACAGTTTCCTTAGGGTATCCTATGAATACGCATTTTTCCGACTTGGGTTCGAGCTTTTCAGGTTGAAGTTTCTTGACATAAGCATCGCATCCCCAAACTTTCAGAAACGACAGCTTAGGTTTCTTTCCAAACCATAATTCATACGGTGTCATCTCAACGGATTTAGACGGTGCCCTATTTAAAGCGAATGTAGCTGTCTCTAGAGCGTATCCCCAAAATGATAGCGGTAAATCGGTAAGAGACATCATAGACCGCACCATATCCAATAGAGTGTGATTACGACGTTCGGACACACCGTTTCGCTGAGGTGTTCCAGGCAGCGTGAGCTGTGAAACGATTCCACATTTCTTTAAGTGTGTACCAAATTCGTGACTTAAGTATTCTCCTCCACGATCTGATCGTAAGAATTTTATCTTTCGGTCACGTTGATTCTCCACCTCATTCTGAAATTCCTTGAACTTTTCAAAGGTCTCAGACTTGTGTTTCATTAAGTAGACATACCCATATCTACTCAAGTCATCTGTGAGAGTGAGAACATAACGATATCCTCCGCGAGCCTCAACGCTCATTGGACCGCACACATCGGTATGTATGATTTCCAACAAGTTGGTTGCTTGCTCCATTGTTCCGGAGAACGGAGTCTTGGTCATTTTGCCCAAGAGGCATGGTTCGCACGTGTCAAACGATTCATAATCAAGAGACTCTAAAAGTCCATCGGCATGGAGCTTCTTCATGCGCTTGACACCAATGTGACCAAGGCGGCAGTGCCACAAGTATGTGGGACTATCGTTATCAACTTTAAATCTTTTGGCATCTACACTATGAACATGTGTAATATTACGCTCGAGATTCATTAAGAATAAACCATTGACCATCGGAGCATGACCATAAAACATATCTCTCATATAAATCGAACAACCATTATTCTCAGACTTAAATGAGTAGCCATCTCGTATTAAACGAGATCCAGATACAATGTTCATGCTCAAACTTGGCACTAAATAACAATTATTAAGGTTCAAGACTAATCCCGTAGGTAAATGTAGAGGCAGCGTGCCGACGGCGATCACATCGACTCTGGAACCATTCCCGACGCGCATCGTCACCTCGTCCTTCGCCAGTCTCCGTTTATTCCGCAGCTCCTGCTGTGAGTTACAAATATGAGCAACGGCACCGGTATCAAATACCCAGGAGTTACTACGAGTACTGGTAAGGTACACATCAATCACATGTATATCAAATATACCTTTGGTGTTGCCGGCCTTCTTATCCGCTAAGTATTTGGGGCAGTTCCGCTTCCAGTGACCCTTCCCCTTGCAATAAAAGCACTCAGTCTCAGGCTTGGGTCCATTCTTTGACTTCTTCCCGGTAACTGGCTTACCAGGCGCGGCAACATCTTTGCCGTCCTTCTTGAAGTTCTTCTTACCCTTGCCCTTCTTGAACTTAGTGGTCTTATTGACCATCAACACGATCCGAGTCGACTAGTCCGTGTCCGATCATCACGTGAGACGGACTAGTCATCGTCGGTGAACATTTTCATGTTGATCGTATCTTCCATACGACTCGTGTTCGACCTTTCGGTCTCCGTGTTCCGAGGCCATGTCTGCACATGCTAGGCTCGTCAAGTTAACCCTAAGTGTTTTCGCTTTGTAAAACTGTCTTACACCCGTTGTATGTGAACGTAAGAATCCATCACACCCGATCATCACGTGGTGCTTAGAAACGACGAACTGTAGCAACGGTGCACAGTTAGGGGAGAACACTTCTTGAAATTTTATAAGGGATCATCTTATTTACTACCGTCGTCCTAAGTAAACAAGATGCATAATACATAATAAACATCACATGCAATTATATAGTTGTGACATGATATGGCCAATATCATATAGCTCCATTGATCTTCATCTTCGGGGCTCCATGATCATCTTGTCACCGGCTTGACACCATGATCTCCATCATCATGATCTCCATCATCGTGTCTTCATGAAGTTGTCACGCCAACGACTACTTCTACTTCTATGACTAACGTTTAGCAATAAAGTAAAGTAGTTTACATGACGTTATTCAATGACACGCAGGTCATACAAAAAATAATGACAACTCCTATGGCTCCTGCCGGTTGTCATACTCATCGACATGCAAGTCGTGAATCCTATTACAAAGAACATGATCTCATACATCACAATTCATCATTCATCACAACTTCTGGCCATATCACATCACATGATCAATCGCTGCAAAAACAAGTTAGACGTCCTCTAATTGTTGTTGTATCTTTTACGTGGCTGCAAATGGGTTCTAGCAAGAACGTTTTCTTACCTACGAATTACCACAACATGATTTTGTCAACTTCTATTTACCCTTCATAAGGGCCCTGTTCATCGATTCCGCTCCAACTAAGGTGGGAGAGACAGACACCCGCCAGCCACCTTATGCAACTAGTGCATGTCAGTCGGTGGAACCGGTCTCACGTAAGCGTACGTGTAAGGTTGGTCCGGGCCGCTTCATCCCACAATACCGTTGAGCAAGAAAAGACTAGTAGAGGCAAGTAAGATGACAAAATCCACGCCCACAACAAAATTGTGTTCTACTCGTGCAAAGAGAACTACGCATAGACCTAGCTCATGATGCCACTGTTGGGGAACGTTGCAGAAAATTAAAATTTTTCCTACGGTTTCACCAAGATCCATCTATGAGTTCATCTAAGCAACGAGTCAAGGGAGAGAGTTTGCATCTACATACCACTTGTAGATCGCGTGCGGAAGCTTGCAAGGTGATGATGTAGTCGTACTCAACGTGATCCAAATCACCGATGACCAGCGCCGAACGGACGGCACCTCCGCGTTCAACACACGTACGGGACGGGAGACATCTCCTCCTTCTTGATCCAGGAAGGGGGAAGGAGAGGTTGATGAAGATCCAGCAGCACGACGGCGTGGTGGTGGATGAAGGGCGTCACAGCAGCAGGGCTTCGCCGAGACTACGAGGGAGAGACGTAACGGGGGGAGATGGAGGCGCCAGGGGCTGGTGTATGAAGTCCCTCCTCTCCCCCACTATATATAGGGGTGCCAAGGGGGGGCGCCGGCCCTAGTAGATGAGATCTACTAGGGGGGGCGGCGGCCTAGGGGAGGTTTCCCTCCCCCCCCCAAGGCACCTAGGGGTGCCTTCCACCACTAGGACTCCTCCTAGGGGGAAACCCTAGGCGCATGGGCCTATAGGGGCTGGTTCCCTTGGCCCATGAAGGCCAAGGCGCACCCCCTACAGCCCATGTGGCCCCCCGGGACAGGTGGCCCCACCCGGTGGACCCCCGGGACCCTTCCGGTGGTCCCGGTACAATACCGATAACCCCGAAACTTGTCCCGATGCCCGAAATAGCACTTCCTATATATAATTCTTTACCTCCGGACCATTCCGGAACTCCTTGTGACGTCCGGGATCTCATCCGGGACTCCGAACAATATTCGGATTTCTGCATATACATATCTTCATAACCCTAGCGTCACCGAACCTTAAGTGTGTAGACCCTACGGGTTCGGGAGACATGCAGACATGACCGAGACGCTCTCTGTCAATAACCATCAGCGGGATCTGGATACCCATGATGGCTCCCACATGCTCCTCGATGTTGTCATCGGATGAACCACGATGTCGAGGATTCGATCAAATCCTGTATGCAATTCCCTTTGTCAATCGGTACGTTACTTGCCCGAGACTCGATCGTCGGTATCCCAATACCTTGTTCAGTCTCGTTACCGGCAAGTCACTTTACTCGTACCGTAATGCATGATCCCGTGTCCAACACCTTGGTCACATTGAGCTCAATATGATGATGCATTACCGAGTGGGCCCAGAGATACCTCTCCGTCATACGGAGTGACAAATCCCAGTCTCGATCTGTGTCAACCCAACAGCTACTTTCGGAGATACCTGTAATGCACCTTTATAATCACCCAGTTACGTTGTGACGTTTGATACACCCAAGGCACTCCTACGGTATCCGGGAGTTACACGATCTCATGGTCTAAGGAAGAGATATTCGACATTGGCAAAGCTCTAGCAAAACGAACTACACGATCTTTTATGCTATGCTTAGGATTGGGTCTTGTCCATCACATCATTCTCCTAATGATGTGATCCCGTTATCAACGACATCCAATGTCCATAGTCAGGAAACCATGACTATCTGTTGATCACAACGAGCTGGTCAACTAGAGGCTTACCAGGGACATATTGTGGTCTAAGTATTCACACGTGTATTACGATTTCCGGATAATACAGTTATAGCATGAATAAAAGACAATTATCATGAACAATGAAATATAATAATACTTTTATTATTGCCTCTAGGGCATATTTCCAACATAGTGATGGCGCACTTTGTCTGGATGCGCCATTAGTATGTTTGGACAGGCGCACTAGTTAAAAAAAATTGATACTAATGGCGCACCCAGGGCCAGGTGCGCCATTAGTAGTTTCAACTCTAATGGCGTATCAGAAGGTGGTGCGCCATTAGTATATACTAATGGCGCACCGCTTGTCTGGTGCGCCATTAGTGTCAATCCCATCTATAGCCCTTTTTCTAGTAGTGACTTTATCACTAAGCGGCAGCGATAGTCGTGGAAGCTATAGTTGGCGAGACGACAACGATGCTACGATGGAGATCAAGGTGTCAATCCGGTGAAGATGGTGATCATGACGGTGCTTTGGAGATGGAGATCGAAGCCATAAGATGATGATGACCATATCATGTCACTTATATTGATTGCATGTGATGTTTATCCTTTATGCATCTTATTTCGCTTAGTACGGCGGTATCATTATAAGATGATCTCTCACTAAATTTCAAGGTATAAGTGTTCTCCCTGAGTATCCACCGTTGCTACAGTTCATCGTGCCGAGACACCACGTAATGATCGGGTGTGATAAGCTCTACGTCCACATACAACGGGTGCAAGCCAGTTTTGCACAAGCAGAATACTCGGGTTAAACTTGACAAACCTAGCATATGCAGATATGGCCTCGGAACACTGAGACCGAAAGGTCGAGCGTGAATCATATAGTAGATATGATCAACATAGTGATGTTCACCATTGAAAACTACTCCATCTCACGTGATGATCGGACATGATTTAGTTGATATGGATCACGTGATCATTTAGATGATTAGAGGGATGTCTATCTAAGTGGGAGTTCTTAAGTAATATGATTAATTGAACTTTAATTTATCATGAACTTAGTACCTGATAGTATTTTGCATGTCTATGTTGTTGTAGATTAATGGCCCGTGCTGTTGTTCCGTTAAATTTTTAATGCGTTCCTAGAGAAGGCTAAGTTGAAAGATGATGGTAGCAACTACACGGACTCGGTCCGTAACTTGAGGATTGTCCTCATTGCTGCACAGAAGAATTACGTCCTAGAAGCACTGCTAGGTGCTAAACCCGCTGCAGGAGCAACTCCAGATGTTATGAACACCTAGCAGAGCAAAGCTGATGACTACTCGATAGTTCAGTGTGCCATGATTTATGGCTTAGAACCGGGACTTCAACGATGTATTGAACGTCATGGAGCATATGAGATGTTCCAGGAGTTGAAGTTAATATTTCAAGCAAATGCCCGGATTGAGATATATGAAGTCTCCAATAAGTTCTATAGTTGCAAAATGGAGGAGAATAGTCTTGTCAGTGAGCACATACTCAGAATGTCTGGGTACCACAATCACTTGACTCAGCTGGGAGTTAATCTTCCAGTTGATAGTGTCATTGACAGAGTTCTTCAATCAGTGCCACCAAGCTACAAAAGCTTCGTGATGAACTATAATATGCAAGGGATGGATAAGACAATTCCCGAGCTCTTCGCGATGCTAAAGGCTGCGGAGGTAAAAATCAAGAAGGAGCATCAAGTGTTGATGGTCAACAAGACCACCAGTTTCAAGAAGAAGGGCAAATGGAAGAAGGGGAACTTCAAGAAGAACAGCAAGCAAATGTTGCTCAAGTGAAGAAGCCCAAGACTGGACCTAAGCCTGAGGCTGAGTGCTTCTACTGCAAAGGGACTGGTCACTGGAAGCGGAACTGCCCCAAGTATTTGGCGGATAAGAAGGATGGAAAAGTGAAAGGTATATTTGATATACACGTTATTGATGTGTTGTCAGGACCCCGACTCGATGTCACATTGATCTAGCCGGTAACACCTCATATCACTTTGCGGCCTCACGCACGGTATCCCCACGGGTGTCGCCTTACCTTTGCCCGGGACCGTTTGCGCCTTTTGGCTCACGTATATGATAGTGTCGCTAGCGTCCATATGATAAGGAGCCCGGGCTGACATGACTAGTCGTAAACCCAAAGTTGCACAGACTTACAGGGACAGGCATCCATGACCCAGCTTCGAACGTGTCGGTCATCAGCAAGTGGGTCCGGGCTGTAGCACTGGGCTAGCAGGACTCCAGTAAACCGGGCTGTAGCGGGCTAACAGGACTCCGGTACTCAATGCGTGACATTTCCCCGAAGGGACAGACATAGGAACGAAGAAGGACACATGCCGGCCAGCCTAAGTGTTCCAGAGCAGTAGCAAGCTACCATGGCTCAGCGGTAACACTAGGAGACATTTCCCGGTAAGAGAGGCTACTAAAGATAAACAACTAGATAGTCAGATCCCACACATACCAAGCATTTCAATCATACACACAATATGCTCGATATGTGCAAATACAACGAAGCATCACAACATGACTCTACGACACAAGTACTTTATTTAAGGCTCAGGGAGCCATACATATCATACACAAAGGAACGGGCCTCACGACCCAACATTCAAGTCATACAGTCATACAAACCAGCAGCGGAAGTAACTTGTCTGAGTACAGACAACTAGTAAAATAAAAGAGGCTTGGAAAGCCTAGCTATACTACATGGTCCTTCACAAGCTCAGGATCACCACCTGGGCCTTTAGCCTACTCGTTGATGTCAACGTCTACGTAGAACCCATCAGAAGGGGTTGCAGCGTCTTCTGTAAAATGTAAATTATAGCAACATGAGTACAAAAGTACTCAGCAAGACTTACATCAGATCCTACATACATGCACATTGTCAAGAAGGGTAGGTGGAGTTATTGCAGCAAGCCAGCTTTGACTCTTGGCTAGACTATCCTACGATACCTCAACTTGAAATGGTTTTGTGCACACGAGTCCACTACTCACCACTTCAATACACTACCGAGGATCCGCCTCCGTCTTCGTACGGATGAGCCATCCTCGGCACTCACACTTATCTTGAGGCTTTTAGTAGTTTCCATTTACTTGTCTATGAACAGTATAGGCAACCAAGTAGTCCTTTACCGCGGACGCGGCTATTCGAATAGATCATGTTAACCCTGCAGGGGTGTACTTCTTCATACACGCTCTCACCACTTACCGTCGTTTACACGACATGTACTCGGCAACCTTCAAGCGGAAGCCCAACGTGGGTGTCGGCCACGACCTACCTAATCACCTAAGCCTCCAGTCCAGGTTTATCGCCTATCCAGGTTCCATCCGCAGGGAGTCCGGCCGAGGTTTCCCATACGGCCCCGAACGATGTGAACAGGGTTCTCGAGATACCTAACGGGTATTCGGTACACCCGGCCACGTACCTACCGCATCACAGCCCACCCCTACGGTCAGCGCTGTCCACGACCTCCAGTAGGCTACAAACACCAGAAACTACTTGCAACTCCTGGACGGAGAACTAGGGTGAATAAGAAGCCGAGAGGGTCCATTGGTTTCGGGCCCAATGCATGGTAGTAGCTGATTCTTAAATCACACATACAGATCTCAGTGCTTAAGGTTGGCTTCAATGAAACAACCCACCATGTACTCCTACATGGCCTCTCATCGATACCTTTACCAAATCGTGTTCACCACACTACTCTCATTACCGACATAATCGTTTCACTCTAGCCCATCACCCAGATGAACCAGACCTGACACGACTCTAAGCATAGCAGGCATAGCAAGGTAGGAACAACACATACATAAGGCTCAATCAACTCCTACACATGCTAGTGGGTTTCATCTAGTTACTGTGGCAATGACAGGTCATGCAGAGGAAATGGGTTCAACTACCATAGCACACAGCAGTTTGAAACGCGTTGTCTTAATGCAGTAAAAGAGAGCAGGAGCGAGAACATGGGATTGTATCGATATGATCAAATGGTTGGTTGCTTGCCTGATGGTTCGATGCACTGATACGGTTCTTCGTTAGGGTAATCACGGTACTCCTCGGAGGCAGAACCTGTCGCAAAGGACACCGATACACAACCATCACCAAACAATGTGCAACAATATGATGCATGCATGAAACATGGCAATATGAGTGTGTTGGGCTAATGCAACTAAAACCAGAAGGGTTTGAACAAATTTGAATCAAAGATTCAAATTTCAAACTCAAGCATGGCCTTTTAAAGTGCTTTTCCTTGTTCTGCATTAAACATCAAGTTAACTTGTTTAGTCATGCATGAAAATAGTACAGATGGATAGATTGGATTTTTCTGATCATTTTTCATATATAATTTGTCTGATTTGGAGTTACAGAATAAAAGTTATGAATTTTTGAAATTTAAATTATATTCTGGAATTTCCTGATTTAATTTAAATCCAGAAATATATATATTGCACCAGCATGACGTCAGCACGACGTCAACGGTCAACTGCGGCTGGCTGGGGTCAAACCTGACGTGTGGGGTCCACACGTCAGTGACAGGGGGGTTTAACAGAGGTTAGTTAATCCTAATTAAGAGTTAGTGGCGCTGGGGCCCACTGGTCAGTGTCAGGGGGGGTTAATTAACAGTGATTAGCACTAAGCTAACCACCTGGCCGACGGGGCCCACGCGTCAGTGACTCTGGGGGGGTCAAACCCCACGTCGGACAAGTCAAACCCGCCGGCGGTTAGTCGCCGGCGAGGTCCGCGGCGCACATGTGCCCCGGGTTTCCTCTGTGGTGCTCCAAACGGCGTGCGGCTAGGTGCGTTGGAAAGCTTGCTCGATGGCACGTCGGGCGGTGGCCGTGGCTGGGCCTGGGGTGGCCGGAGTCGACGGCGGCGAGCTCGGCTGCGGCCGCCGGGGTTCGGTCGTGCACGGAAACGTGGTTGGAGCTCGAAGGCGAGCGAGGCAAGGCGCTAGGGATGCTCGACGGGGCCTTACGAACTTGTTGGACTCGCCGGGGTGACCAAATGGTCACCGGAGCTGCGTCGACGGCGAGCTCGGCGACGGTGGAGGTTCGGCCGTGGTGGGAAACGGGGTTACGGCGCGGGAACGAGGGGGAGAAGAGAGGGAAACGGTGGCGGAGCTCACCGCGGTTGCAGCGGGCGTCGAAGCGGGCTCGGGGACGCACTGGAGACGGCGAATCGACGGCGATGGTGGTCGGAGCCCGAGGAGGAAGACGATGGCGACGGCGGCTCCACAGGGCGTCCGGCGTCTTGTGGCTTGACGGAGAGCTTCAGGGCGAGGGGGCGGAGCTCCTGCGCGAGTCGGGAAGGCGAGGGGAGGCCGGTGGCGGCGGCTATGGCGAACGGCGGCGATGGGTGCGTTCGGACACGGGAGAGAGAGAGCGAGGGAGAGGAGAGGAAGAACCGGGGGAGAGTGAGAGAGAACGGGGGGGCGTGGCGTCGTTCCAGGGCATCCAGACGAGGAGGGGAGAGGCAGGCAGGCAGGCGAGCTGGTGGCGTGGCGCGGTGGCGCGCGCGCGCCGGGCACACTCCCCTCCCTCTGTCGAGGACGAAGACAACAGAGGAGGAGGCGGGCTGGGCCGCCTGCTGGCTGGGCCGGCCAGCTACTGCTGGGCTGCACAGGGAGGAGCCCCAGGTAAGCTTCTCCCTCTTTATTTGTTTTTGTTTTCTAATTTCTGTCATTTGTTTTGATTTAAATAAAATATTAAATCATTTTATTACCTTATGCCAATTTTTGCAGGAGCTAGATATATTATTCCAGAGCTCCCCAACAGGTGGCATAATTTTTGGACATATATTAATATATATAACTAATATATTTCCAATGCAATTGGTTATGCATTAATTCCAAATGCCCAAAATAAATACCTATGAGCTCTTGAAAATATTGGTTTGATTTTTATCTCTGTCCAATATTTTCAGAGAGCAACATGAGCATTTTCTTGGACCCTTTTGGAGAAATTTTTATTTGGGTCATTTTCAAAATGATTCTGAGGGTTTCACAAATCCCCATTTCAAGTTTCTGATGAAAGAGTAAACATGATGCAACACTCTAATGCATGACTAGCTAGGGTGTGACATGTGTACCTTACTAATGCTCGCAGTAGCGCCTGGGTATTCGGTACTGGTTTTGTTGCTAATATTTGCAACTCGAAACAAGGGCTACGGATTAAGCGAATATTGGCTAAGGGCGAGGTGATGATGCGCGTGGGAAATGGTTCCAAAGTCAATGTGATAGCCGTCGGCACACTACCTCTACATCTACTTCGGGATTAGTTTTAGACCTAAATAATTGTTATTTGGTGCCACCGTTAAGCATGAACATTATATCTGGATCTTGTTTGATGCGAGATGGTTATTCATTTAAATCAGAGAATAATGGTTGTTCTATTTATATGAGTAATATCTTTTATGGTCATGCACCCTTGATGAGTGGTCTATTTTTACTAAATCTTTATAGTAGTGATACACATATTCATAGTATTGAAGCCAAAAGATATAAGTTTAATAATGATAGTGCAACTTATTTGTGGCACTGCCGTTTAGGTCATATTGGTGTAAAGCGCATGAAGAAACTCCATGCCGATGGGCTTTTGGAATCACTTGATTATGAATCATTTGATGCTTGCAAACCATGCCTCATGGGCAAGATGACTAAAACTCCGTTCTCCGGAACAATGGAACGAGCAACAGACTTATTGGAAATAATACATACTGATGTATGCGGACCGATGAGTGTTGATACTCGTGGCGGGTATCATTATTTTCTGACCTTCACAGATGATTTGAGCAGATATGGGTATGTCTACTTCATGAAACATAAGTCTGAAACATTTGAAAAGTTCAAAGAATTTCAGAGTGAAGTGGAAAATCATAGTAACAAGAAAATTAAGTTTCTATGATCTGATCGTG
Source organism: Triticum dicoccoides (assembly GCF_002162155.2). Taxonomy (NCBI): domain Eukaryota; kingdom Viridiplantae; phylum Streptophyta; class Magnoliopsida; order Poales; family Poaceae; genus Triticum; species Triticum dicoccoides. Next base: position 487,403,434 of record NC_041392.1, on the reverse strand, counting down.
GAGGTGAATATTTGAGTTATGAGTTTGGTCTTCATTTGAAACAATGTAGAATAGTTTCGCAACTCACGCCACCTGGAACACCACAGCGTAATGGTGTGTCCGAATGTCGTAACCGCACTTTATTAGATATGGTGCGATCTATGATGTCTCTTACTGATTTACCGGTATCGTTTTGGGGTTATGCTTTAGAGACGGCTGCATTCACGTTACATAGGGCACCATCGAAATCCGTTGAGACGACACCTTATGAACTCTGGTTTGGCAAGAAACCCAAGTTGTCGTTTCTTAAAGTTTGGGGCTGTGATGCTTATGTGAAAAAACTTCAACCTGATAAACTCGAACCCAAATTGGAGAAATGAGTCTTCATAGGATACGGAAAGGAGACTGTTGGGTACACCTTCTATCACAGATCCAAAGGCAAGATATTCATTGGTAAGAATGGATCCTTTCTAGAGAAGGAGTTTCTCTCAAAAGAAGTGAGTGGAACGAAAGTACAACTTGACGAGGTAATTGTACCTGCTCCCTTATTGGAAAGTAGTTCATCACAGAAATCAGTTCCAATGATTCCTACACCAGTTAGTGAGGAAGCTAATTATGATGATGATCATGAAACTTCTGATCAAGTTACTACCGAACCTCATAGGTCAACCAGAGTAAGATCCACACCAGAGTGGTACGGTAATCCTGTTCTGGGAGGCAACCTAATTTTATTTTTATTCCTTACTTTTTGCTCCTATTTAGTAATAAATAATTTATCTAGCCAGTGTTTTAGTTGTGTTTTTTGTGTTTAATTAGTGTTTGTGCCAAGTAGAACCATTAGGAAGACTTGGGGAAAGTCTTTTTGATCTTGCTGTAAAAATCGGAAACTTTGGCGCTCACGAGAATTGCTGCCATTTTTTATTGGAGAGTGCTATTTAGTTAATTATTTTGGCAGATGATTAACAGATAAAATCCTCATGTCCAACAATTTATTTTAGAATTTTTGGGGTTCCAGAAGTTTGCGTTAGTTACAGATTACTACAGACTGTTCTGTTTTTGACAAATTCTCTTTTTTGTGTGTTGTTTGCTTATTTTGATGAATCTATGGCTAGTAATAGAGTTTGTAAACCATAGATAAGTTGGAATACAGTAGTTTTAACACCAATATAAATAAAGAATGAGTTCATTACAGTACCTTGAAGTGGTGTTTTGTTTTCTTTCGCTAACGGAGCTCACGAAGATTTTCTTTTAAATTTTGTGTTGTGAAGTTTTCAAGTTTTGGATAAAGCTTTGATGGATTATGGAACAAGGAGTGGCAAGAGCCTAAGCTTGGGGATGCCCATGGCACCCCAAGGTAAATCCAAGGACACCAAAAATCCTAAGCTTGGGGATGCCCCGGAAGGCATCCCCTCTTTTGTCTTCGTTCATCGGTAACTTTACTTGGAGCTATATTTTTATTCGCCACATGATATGTGTTTTGCTTGGAGTGTCTTGTATGATTTGAGTCTTTGATTTTTAGTTTACCACAATCATCCTTGCTGTACACACCTTTTGAGAGAGAGAGAGACATGAATTGAAATTTATTAGAATATTGTATGTGTTTTACTTATATCTTTTGAGCTATATAGTTTTCGCTCTAGTGCTTCACTTATATCTTTTAGAGCACGGCGGTGGTTTTATTTTATAGAAATAATTGATCTCTCATGCTTCACTTATATTATTTTGAGAGTCCTTTAGACCAACATGGCAATTTTCTTTTAGGCATAATAAAAACTTCCATATAAGTGCATTGAATACTAAGAGAAGTTTGATACTTGATGATTATTTTGAGATATGGAGATGGTGATATTAGAGTCATGCTAGTTGAGTAGTTGTGAATTTGAGAAATACTTGTGTTGAACTTTGTGATTCCCGTAGCATGCACGTATGGTGAACCGTTATGTGATGAAGTCGGAGCATGATTTATTTATTGATTGCCTTCCTTATGAGTGGCGGTCGGGGACGAGCGATGGTCTTTTCCTACCAATCTATCCCCCTAGGAGCATGCGCGTAGTACTTTGTTCCGATAACTAATAGATTTTTGCAATAAGTATGTGAGTTCTTTATGACTAATGTTGAGTCCATGGATTATACGCACCCTCACCCTTCAACCATTGCTAGCCTCTCTAGTACCGCGCAACTTTCGCCGGTACCATAAACCCACCATATACCTTCCTCAAAACAGCCACCATACCTACCTATTATGGCATTTCCATAGCCATTTCGAGATATATTGCCATGCAACTTTCCACCGTTCCATTGTTATGACACGCTTCATCATTGTCATATTGCTTTGCATGATCATGTAGTTGACATCGTATTTGTGGCAAAGCCATCATTCATAATTTTTTCATACATGTCACTCTTGATTCATTGCATATCCCGGTACACTGCCAGAGGCATTCACATAGAGTCATATTTTGTTCTAAGTATTGAGTTGTAATTCTTGAGTTGTAAGTAAAAATAAGTGTGATGATCATCATTATTAGAGCATTGTTCCAGTGAGGAAAGGATGATGGAGACTATGATTCCCCCACAAGTCGGGCTGAGACTCCGGACGAAAAATAAAAAAAAGGAGAAAAGAGGCCAAAAGAAAAAAAGAAAGAAGGCCCAAATAAAAAAATGAGAGAAAAAGAGAGAAGGGATAATGTTACTATCCTTTTTCCACACTTGTGCTTCAAAGTAGCACCATGATCTTCATGATAGAGAGTCTCCTATGTTGTCACTTTCATAAAATAGTGGGAATTTTACATTATAGAACTTGGCTTGTATATTCCAATGATGACCTTCCTCAAATTGCCCTAGGTTTTCGTGAGCAAGCAGGTTGGATGCACACCCACTTAGTTTCTTTTGTTCAGCTTTCATACACTTATAGCTCTAGTGCATCCGTTGCATGGCAATCCCTACTCACTCACATTGATATCTATTAATGGGCATCTCCATATCCCATTGATACGCCTAGTTGATGTGAGACTATCTTCTCCTTTTTGTCTTCTCCACAACCACCATTTTATTCCACCATAGTGCTATATCCATGGCTCACGCTCATATATTGCGTGAAGATTGAAAAAGTTTGAGAACATCAAAAGTATGAAACAATTGCTTGGCTTGTCATCGGGGTTGTGCATGATTTAATATTTTGTGTGATGAAGATAGAGCATAGCCAGACCATATGATTTTGTAGGGATACCTTTCTTTGGCCATGTTATTTTGAGAAGACATGATTGCTTATTTAGTATGCTTGAAGTATTATTATTTCTGTGTCAATATTAAACTTTTATCTTGAACCTTTCGGATCTGAACATTCATGCCACAATAAAGAAAAATTACATTGAGAAATATGTTAGGAAGCATTCCACATCAAAAATTCTATTTTTATAATTTACCACTCGAGGACGAGCGGGAATTAAGCTTGGGGATGCTTGATATGTCTCCAAAATATCTATAATTTTTTATTGTTCCATGCTATTATATTATCTATTTTGGATGTTAATGGGCTTATTTCTACACTTTTATATTATTTTTGGGACTAACCTATTAACCGGAGGCCTGGCCCAAATTGTTGTTTTTTTTGCCTATTTTAGTGTTTCACTGAAAAAGAATATCAAATAGAGTCCAAACGGAATGAAACCTTCGGGAGCATTATTTTTGGAACAAACGTGATCCAGGAGACTTGGAGTGGACATCAAGAAACAATCGAGGAGGTCATGAGGCAGGGGGCGTGCCCACCCCCTGGGCGCGCCCTCCACCCTCATGGGCCCCTCGTTGCTCCACCGACCTACTTCTTCCTCCTATATATATCCATATACCCCGCAAACATCCAGGAGCACCACAAAACCCTATTTCCACGGCCGCAACCTTCTGTACCCAAGAGATCCCATCATGGGGCCTTTTTCCGGAGCTCTGCCGGAGGGGGCATTGATCACGGAGGGCCTCATCAACTCCATGGCCCCTTCGATGATGTGTGAGTAGTTTACTTTAGACCTTCGGGTCCATAGCTAGTAGCTAGATGGCTTCTTCTCTCTCTTTGGATCTCAATACAAAGTACTCCTTGATTCTCTTGGAGATCTATTCGATGCAATCTTCTTTTGTGGTGTGTTTGTCGAGATCCAATGAATTGTGGGTTTATGATCAAGTCTATCTATGAACAATATTTGAATCTTGTCTGAATCTTTTATGTATGATTGGTTATCTTTGCAAGTCTCTTTGAATTATCAGTTTGGTTTGGCCTACTAGATTGATCTTTCTTGCAATGGGAGAAGTGCTTAGCTTTGGGTTCAATCTTGCGGTGCTCGATCCCAGTGACAGAAAGGGAAACGACACGTATTGTATTGCTGCCATCGAGGATAAAAAGATGGGGTTTACATCATATTGCATGGGTTTATCCCTCTACATCATGTCATCTTGCTTAAGGCGTTACTCTGTTCTTATGAACTTAATACTCTAGATGCATGCTGGATAGCGGTCAATGTGTGGACTAATAGTAGTAGATGCAGAATTGTTTCGGTCTACTTGTCACGGACGTGATGCCTATATACATGATCATGCCTAGATATTCTCATAATTATTCGCTTTTCTATCAATTGCTCGACAGTAATTTGTTCACCCACCGTAATACTTATGCTATCTTGAGAGAAGCCACTAGTGAAACCTATGGCCTCCGGGTCTATTCTCCATCATACAAGTTTCTCATCTATTTTATTTTGCAATCTTTACTTTCAATCTATATCACAAAAATACCAAAAATATTTATCTTATTATTATCATCTCTATCAAATCTCACTCTTGCAAGTGGCCGTGAAGGGATTGACAACCCCTTTATCGCGTTGGTTTCGAGGTTCTTATTTGTTTGTGTAGGTACGAGGTGACTCACGCATGGTCTCCTACTGGATTGATACCTTGGTTCTCAAAAACTGAGGTAAATACTTACGTTGCTTTACTGCATCACCCTTTCCTCTTCAAGGGAAAACCAACGCAGTGCTCAAGAGGTAGTAGGATCCATGTATGAGAACAAAGTGTGGACTTTGGTTGACTTGCCCGATGATCGGCAAGCCATAGAGAATAAATGGATTTTCAAGAAGAAGACAGATGCTGACGGTAATGTTACTGTCTACAAAGCTCGACTTGTTGCGAAAGGTTTTCGACAAGTTCAAGGAGTTGACTAAAATGAGACCTTCTCACCCATAGCGATGCTTAAGTCCGTCCGAATCATGTTAGCAATTGCCGCATTTTATGATTATGAAATTTGGCAAATGGATGTCAAAACTGCATTCCTTAATCGATATCTTAAAGAAGAGTTGTATATGATGCAACCAAAAGGTTTTGTCGATCCAAAAGGTGCTAACAAAGTGTGTAAGCTCCGGCGATCCATTTATGGACTGGTGCAAACATCTCGGAGTTGGAATATACGCTTTGATAGTGTGATCAAAGCATATGGTTTTATACATACTTTTGAAGAAGCCTGTATTTACAAGAAAGTGAGTGGGAGCTCTGTAGCATTTCTGATATTATATGTGGATGACATATTGTTGATCGGAAATGATACTTAATTTCTGAATAGCATAAAAGGATACTTGAATAAGAACTTTTCAATGAAAGACCTCGGTAAAGCTGCTTATATATTGGGCATCAAGATCTATGGAGATAGATCAAGACGCTTAGTTGGACTTCCACAAAGCACATACCTTGATAAAGTTTTGAAGAAGTTCAAAATGGATGAAGCAAAGAAAGGGTTCTTGCCTGTGTTACAAGGTGTGAAGTTGAGTCAGACTCAATGCCCAACCACTGCAGAAGATAGAGAGAAAATGAAAGTCATTCCCTATGCTTCGGCCATAGGTTCTATCATGTATGCAATGCTGTGTACCATACATGATGTGTACCTTGCTATAAGTTTAGCAGGGAGGTACCAAAGTAATCCAGGAGTGGATCACTGGACAGCGGTCAAGAACATCCTGAAATAATTGAAAAGGACTAAGGATATGTTTCTCGTTTATGGAGGTGACAAAGAGCTCGTCGTAAATGGTTACGTCGATGCAAGATTAGACACTGATCCGGATGAATCTAATCACAAACCGGATATGTATTTTTATTGAATGGTGGAGATGTCAGTTGGTGCAGTTCTAAGAAAAGCGTCGTGGCGGGATCTACGTGCGAAGCAGAATACATAGCTGCTTCGGAAGCAGCACATGAAGGAGTCTAGATGAAGCAGTTCATATCTGATCTAGGTGTCATACCTAGTGGATCGGGTCAATGAAAATCTTTTGTGGCAATACTGGTGCAATTGCCTTGACAAAGGAATCCAGATTTCACAAGAGAACCAAGCACATCAAGAGATGATTTAATTCCATCCACGATCAAGTCAAGGAGGGAGAGATAGAGATTTGCAAGATACATACGGATCTAAATGTTGCAGATCCATTGACTAAGCCTCTCTCACGAGCAAAACATGATCAGCACCAAGACTCCATGGGTGTTAGAATCATTACAATGTAATCTAGATTATTGACTCTAGTGCAAGTGGGAGACTGAAGAAAATATTCCCTAGAGGCAATAATAAAGTTGTTATTTATATTTCCTTATATCATGATAAATGTTTATTATTCATGCTAGAATTGTATTAACCGGAAACTTAGTACATGTCTGAATACATAGACAAACAGAGTGTCACTAGTATGCCTCTACTTGACTAGCTCGTTAATCAAAGATGGTTAAGTTTCCTAGTCATAGACATGAGTTGTCAGTTGATGAATGGGATCACATCATTAGAGAATGATGTGATTGACTTGACCCATTCGTTAGCTTAGCACTATGATCGTTTAGTTTATTGCTCTTGCTTTCTTCATAACTTATACATGTTCCTATGACTATGAGATTGTGCAACTCCCGAATACCGGAGGAACACTTAGTGTGCTATCAAACGTCACAACATAACTGGGTGATTATAAAGATGCTCTACAGGTGTCTCCGATGGTGTTTGTTGAGTTGGCATAGATCGAGATTAGGATTTGTCACTCCTATTGTTGGAGAGGTATCTCTGGGCCCTCTCGGTAATGCACATCACTATAAGCCTTGCAAGCAATGTGACTAATAAGTTAGTTGCAGGATGTTGCATTACAGAACGAGTAAAGAGACTTGCCGGTAACGAGATTGAACTAGGTATGATGATGCCGACGATCGAATCTCGGGCAAGTAACATACCGATGACAAAGGGAACAACGTATGTTGTTATGCGGTTCGACCGATAAAGATCTTTGTAGAATATGTAGGAGCCAATATGGGCATCTAGGTTCTGCTATTGGTTATTGACCAGAGAGATGTCTCGGTCATGTCTACATAGTTCTTGAACCCGTAGGGTCCGCCAGCTTAACGTTCGTTGACGATATAGTATTATATGAGTTATGTATGTTGGTGACCAAATGTTGTTCGGAGTCCCCAATGAGATCACGGACATGACGAGGAACTCCGGAATGGTCCGGATATAAAGATTGATATATGGGATAATAGTGTTTGGTCTCTAGAAGGGTTCCGGAATTCACCGGAAGGGGTTACGGATGTTTCCCGAAATGTGAAATCAAGAAGAAGCATCAAGTGTTGATGCTCAACAAGACCGCCAGTTTCAAGAAGAAGGGCAAAGGGAAGAAGGGGAACTTCAAGAAGAACGACAAGCAAATTGCTGCTCAAATGAAGAAGCCCAAGTCTGGACCTAAGCCTGAGACTGAGTGCTTCTACTGCAAAGGGACTGGTCACTAGAAGCGGAACTGCCCCAAGTATTTGGCGGATAAGAAGGATGGCAAAGTGAAAGGTATATTTGATATACATGTTATTGATGTGTACCTTACTAATGCTCGCAGTAGTGCCTGGGTATTCGATACTGATTCTATTGCTAATATTTGCATCTCGAAACAAGGGCTACGGATTAAGCGAATATTGGCTAAGGGCAAGGTGACGATGTGTGACACCCCGAGACCGATGCGCCAGGTGTCTTCCAGTTATTCGCCGTCGTTGCCATGTCATTTGTTTGTGTGTTGCATTCTTGTCATGTCATCATGTGCATTGCATCATCATGTTTTCAAAACTTGCATCCGTCCGAGTTCCCCCAGTTCCGTCCGTTTTCCGTTCTGAGCCCAGACACACTTGCACGCGCCCGCGACACGTTCGAAATAGTATTTTATAAGTGGCCGGAAAATGTTCTCGGAATGGGTTGAATGTTGGCATGCGGTCTTATCATAGTGTAGGTAGGCCACCTGCCAAGTTTCATCACATTAGGAGTCCGTTTGACGCCCCAACGGATAAATTAGCGGCAGTATAGCCGGTCTTTTCGTCATACGTTTTCGGTATCCGGAAATCGTGTCGGGCTGCATCTCTCCCCTCTTCTCTCAGACCAACCCGCTCTCCACAGTCCACACTTGACCTCGTTTTCCTACCCCTCTTTGCACAGTGCATCGGTCCCTCACGCACGTCCGAAAGTTGTCCCGAACCCGACCCGGGCAGTCGTCATTGTTGGGTTCGGATCATCCCCAAACGTCTATAAAACATCACCATTTCCTTGTTTGGACTCCCTAACCTATTCATCTCCGACCATCCGATTTTGATCGGATGATCCAAAATACTCCCGCCTATCTTTATTCTGGTATATATAGCAGTCCACCCCTAGTCCAACCCTAAAATTTAGCTCCTTTGTCCCATCACCCGCTGCCACCTTCCAAATCCACCTCGGGATCCTCCCAGATCCTCGAACCAACCAGTGCGCTCCACCAATCATCCAATCCACCATCCAACCATCTCCCTCGTTTTGCGCCATCTTCCCCGCGCGACGCAGGAGATAGGAGACCGGCGACCACCCCGGCAAGCTCCGCCGCCTGACCTCAGAACGGCCAGGTCCGACCGGCCTCCGTCAGCCCCACCGCGCCTCCATGGACTTCCCCGGCCACCGCATGCCTGTCCTGAAGCTCGTCCGCCTCCCCTGCTTCAGCCTTGCCGTCGAGCGCCGCCTCCGCCCGTTTCCCCGTCCCCGACGACATCTGCAGCTGCGCCAAGCCGCCGCTGGCTCTGCTTCACCTGAACCGGGGTCCTCGTTCTGCCCGCTCCTCGCCAAGTCCCCCTGCTTCACCTGCTCGTCCGAAGCCAAATGCGCTCGACGGCCTGCATCGCGCTGCCGTGCCTCCGCCGCCTGGAGCTCTAACCTCCGCCGGAGCTCCGCCGTCCCCGCGCTCCTGCCGCCCCACCAGATCCGGCAGGTCCTCGTCGCCGCATCCGCGCCAAGTCCCTCCTTGCGCCGCTCCCCGTCTGTCTCCTCGTCGCACCGATCCGTTGACCGTGTCAACCAGCGGCTCATCCCGCACCTCTGCTCGCTGCGTTGACCCGATCCGGCCTTAACAGGCCCAGCACCGCCCCCTTCCAAACAAACCTCCCTCACCACCGATCTGGGCCAGGCCCACTGGGTGAGAACCCCCCCCCCCTATGCACTTTGGGCTGGCCAGATTCGGCCCAGAGTCTTTTTTTAGGCTCTGTGATTTTGCTTTTTATCCAGAGTTTGCCAGTTTTACAGAAAACCCCCTGTGGTTCATGCATATCATATCTCTCAAACTATGCATCATATGTAAAAACTTTAAATATGAAAAATGCTTAGAATTTTGTGTAGGTCCATAATATGCCACTTTCATCTATGTTTAAAATGTTTTTTGATTAAATTTGCTCAAATGCCATGCTAAAATGCTTTAATTCATAACTTAATAACCGTAGCTCCAAACCTAACAAACTTTATATGTAAATGGGGTAGAAAAATGCCTAGTTTAACATGGTGGCATCACTTTGCATGTTTGATAACTCTAAAATTGTGTTTAGGGCAGAACAGTACCAAACCTTAAAATATGCACATGAGGAGTTTCCGGACTTGTTGTTTGTTGTTCCAGCCTCATTTAAACTTGCCTAGATAGGTAGTTTTCTTTATGCTTCACCTCTTGCCATACTAGCCAACATTTAATATTGTTGAGTACATAAACGAGAGAGAACTAAATAAGTCACGTGGTGTTTCGCCACTATGCAAGGGAGTTGCATATTGAGCTCCACTTACTTTGTAGGATTGTTTGTGCACTTTGCCATGCCATGCATATTTAAACCGGACATGCATCATACTCGATTGTGCATCATGCCATGTTGATGTGTTGATTGTTTACTATGTGATTTTCTTATTTCTGGTGTTGCTTCTTCGGGTTGGTTCCGATAACGTTGCGTTTGTGAGGATTCGTTCGACTTCGTCCGTTTGTCTTCTTCATGGACTCGTTCTTCTTCCTTGCGGGATCTCAGGCAAGATGACCATACCCTCGAAATCACTTCTATATTTGCTTGCTAGTTGCTCGCTCTATTGCTATGCCGCGATACCTACCACTTGCTATATCATGCCTCCCAAATTGTCGTGACAAGCCTCTAATCCACCTTTCCTAGCGAACCGTTGTTTGGCTATGTTACCGCTTTGCTCAGCCCCTCTTATAGCATTGCTAGTTGCAGGTGAAGATGGAGTTTGTAACATGTTGGAACATGGTTTTGTTGGGATATCACAATATCTCCTATATTTAATTAATGCATCTATATACTTGGTAAATGATGGAAGGCTCGGCCTTATGCCTGGTGTTTTGTTCCACTCTTGCCGCCCTAGTTTCCGTCATACCGGTGTTATGTTCCTTGATTTTGCGTTCCTTACATGGTTGGGTGTTATGGGGACCCCTTGACAGTTCGCTTTGAATGAAACTCCTCCAGCAAGGCCCAACCTTGGTTTGACCATTTGCCTCACCACCACCTACTTTTCCTTTGGGAGTCGCTCTCCTGAGGGTCATCTTTATTTTAACCGCCCCCCGGGCCAGTGCTTCTCTAAGTGTTAGTCCGAAACAGAGCCACTTGCAGCGCCACCTCGAGGAAACTTGAGGGTTGGTTTTAGTTGTGCGTAGTGTTCATCCGGTGTTGCCCTGAGAACGACATATGTGCATCTCCTATCGGGATGTCGGCGCATCGGGCGGTCTTGCTGGTCTTGTTTTACCATTGTCGAAATGTCTTGTAACCGGGATTCCGAGTCTGATCGGGTCTTCCTGGGAGAAGGAATATCATTCGTTGACCGTGAGAGCTTGTGATGGGCTAAGTTGGGACACCCCTGCAGGGTTTGAACTTTCGAAAGTCGTGCCCGCGGTTATGGGCAGATGGGAATTTGTTAATGTCCGGTTGTAGAGAACTTGACACTTAACTTAAATTAAAATGTATCAACCGCGTGTGTAGCCATGATGGTCCCTTTCCGACGGAGTCCGGGATGTTATGCTTGAACGTAAGTAGTTTCAGGATCACTTCTTGATCATTATAGTTTCTCGACCGAGCTTTGCTTCTCTTCTCGCTCTCATTTGCGTATGTTATCCACCATATATGCTAGTGCTTGCCGCAGCTCCACCTTACTACCCTTTTTCCTACCCATAAGCTTAAATAGTCTTAATCTCGTGGGTGCGAGATTGCTGAGTCCTCGTGGCTCACAGATACGTCCGAACAGTTGCAGGTGCCGTTGATGCCAGTGCAGGTGACGCAACCCAACTCGAGTGGGAGCTCGATGAAGAACGTGTTCGTTGTGTTGTTTCGTTTCCTTCCGATCAGTAGTGGAGCCCAGTTGGGGCGATCGGGGACCTATGCATATGGGGTTGTCTTTATTTTGGTTCCGTAGTCGGACCTTGATTGTATCTGGATGATGTAATGCTATATTTATGTATTGTGTGAAGTGGCGATTGTAAGCCAACTCTTTATATATTTCTTATTCAGTACATGGGATGTGTAAAGATTACCCCTCTTGCGACATGCCTACTATGCGGTTATGCCTCTAAGTCGTGCTCCGACATATGGGAGATATAGCTGCATCGTGGGTGTTACAAGTTGGTATCAGAGCCTTCCCCGACTTAGGAGCCCCCTTCTTGATCGAATCGCTGACGTTGTTGAGTCTAGAAAAATGTTTTGAGTCTTATAGGATTATATATATCAGAGAGTAGGATTCTTTTTACTCCTAGTCCCTTCGTTGCTCTGGTGAGGCCTCCTGACGTAGAGTTTTGGCTCTTCTCTTCTCAAATTTCATGAATTTTTTAGGATCACGCGGGTATCTTGGAATCGTTCCGATGGTTTTGTGACGAGAACATTTTTCTTGGTGCCTCCTGACATTTAGGGGTTGTGGCAGTGTCTCGAGGAGTTGAGCTCCGAGGTGTTGTCGTCACAATTTTATCGTTGCAGTTCTGGAATACCTGAGTTCACCGACATCGAAAATCTCTTTTATGCAGTTGTTGGTGAGATAACCTCGACGCCACCCAGTACTGGGGCGGGATTTCGGGAGCATTGCCATAACTCGTATAACGGATTCTTTTCAAAGGTTGAGGTAAATGATTTTCGAAGGTTTCTTGGTTATGTGTTGAAGGATGGATACAGCTGGATGTAGGATTTGCTAGCTTTGGGTGAGATATTATGCTTCCCCTGTATCCCCAACACCTGATTGCATAACCAGAAAGTTTCGGGAGTTTATAAGTGGGAATTCAAGTATATCGTAGGATATCCTTCCAACAGACATAGGATATGACATGGGGTCTATCATATGTTTGTTTCCGGCTTATTCTGCAAGCCAATCCTTTGTTTTGTTTTGAGTTGTGGTATTTGAGTTGCTTCAATGTCAAGTGTTGATTCCATACCTCCCCTAAGTGGTGTTCTCACATTTCTATGTGAATATTAATCCTTCTTGATCTTCGAGTTTGCCATCTCAATTTCTTTTGAACCGGTGTGTCTCTCTTCAAGTGGATCCGATCATTTCAACATTCGCAAGATCAATTATCAGTTCTTCTCAACGATGTTTGTTTCATCCGTCCCAAGTTGCCTTTTTTTACCCACCCTCCCACCCTTTTTTTTCAAGGACTCATATTTCTCGATCAAGTATCCATCTTATGGTTGTGAAGTCTCTCCATTCTTTTCCGTCAATACTCTTATCCGGTGATTCTCGGGAAGATACTAATGGAGCTTCAAGTTCAAAATTCTTCGTTTCTTTTATCTTCTCCGGTGGATTCAAATCAAGCTTTTGGTGTTGATCATATCCCTTTTCCTCGTTTCAAATACATTCTCATGCTGGTGCACCTCATAATCATTCACTTCTCGCTATTCATTTGTTTGGGACTGCTGAAGATATCTTAGAAGGCTCGTCTTGTCAGTTAAGATCCGTTCAACCTATTTCGAGGTTGTTATCTCATTCAAGCCGTTTAATTCAACCGGTGGTATCTCCTTTTCTAGTAATCGTTCAACGGTGTTTTCTCTTGAGTGGGCCCTAACCCACAGGTCTTTTCCCAGGATCTTACCTGACTCCTCTATTCATTCTTCAATTGTTCTTCAAGATTTCTCTCAGAGCTAAGATCCGCCAAGATATACTCTAAAATAAACATGGTGCCCAACACATGTTTTGTTTGAGGAGTTCAAGCCTTCTTCATCTTGCATTCCGAAGTGCAATTCTTTCTACCATATCATTTGAGGTGGTGCTATGTCATTCTTCATAACTTGAGTTCATGTTTCATGATTCACATGTTGTCAAGAATGAGGTATCTTAAACCCATCAATCTCTTCATTGGAGTTATCCTGGGTTATATTTCACCTAAAACCTTCCCTAAGGAATGTTGCTATTGGGGTGCTTATCAATAATCCAAGTTTCCTCCTATTATCGCGATGAAAGATGTTTTCATCTCTCCGTCGCTCTCAAGCAAGCAATTGTTTTCGTTTGTGGCAGGTTTTCACCTCAAGTTCTTGAGATGTTTTCCATAAGCCCTCAACAAGCCTGTTCTTTTCGTTGTTGACTTCCCAACAACTCCGTTCAATCCTTGTTTTTAAGGATGCTCTCTCGAATTCATTTCAGGTAGAACATATTGTTTTCTTCTCCGTTCTTTTCATTGCATTCTTTCATTTCTTCCGGAGGCATTGTGATGATGCTCTCTTCACCCATCATCTCGTTTTGTCAAAGATCATGTTCTTTCGTGCTTATCCTTTTAACCGGAGTGTCGTTCCCTCTTTTCAAGTTCTTCCCATTCTGTCAAGTTTTGTCTCTTTTCTCAACCGGAGTGCTGTCTGAAATCTTTATACCCATTGTGCCATTTTTTCAATAGTTCCAGTGGCAGTGTGTTGTTGATTTCATCAAGTATCCTCTCATCTTGTCAAAATCTTGTTCTATTCCTTCCATTTTCAGTCTGAGTGCTGTCCAAATTATATCATTCTTATTCCTTCTCTATCTTGTTTTAACCGGAGTGTCCTGTCTATCATTCCTCTTCTAACCGGACTCTCATCCAAGTGCTTTCATTTTGCCAAGCTCATATTCTTTACCTTCCATTTCCAACCAGAGTGTTGTCGTAATTGATCCTTATCGTTCCTTGTACATCTCGTTTCTACCGGAGTGCTTGCATGTACTTCTTATCCATTGTAACCCTTTTCTTATGTCTTTCTACCTACAAGGATCTCGTGATGTGCCTTGTTCCTCTTTCCTAACGGAGTGTTTTCCACTTCGTTCATCTTCATTGTACTCTTTTCTTTCAATTTGTTCAACCTCGCAAGGTTCTTTGGTTTCACTCATTTGTCAAAGAAGCAATTAGTTTTACCTCTTCTCTTCCTCTTCCGTTTCCCTCCGGTGTCATCCTAGATCTCGGGACGAGATCCTCTCGTAGTGGTGGAGTCTTGTGACGCCCCGAGACCGATGCGCCAGGTGTCTTCCAGTTATTCGCTGTTGTTGCCATGTCATTTGTTTGCGTGTTGCATTCTTGCCATGTCATCATGTGCATTGCATCATCATGTTTTCAAAACTTGCATCCGTCCGGGTTCCCCCAGTTCCATCCGTTTTCCGTTCTGAGCCCAGACACACTTGCACGCGCCCGCGGCACGTCCGAAATAGTATTTTATAAGTGGCCGGAAAATGTTCTCGGAATGGTTTGAAAGTTGGCATGCGGTCTTATTATAGTGTAGGTAGGCCGCCTGCCAAGTTTCATCGCATTCGGAGTCTGTTTGACGCCCCAATGGATAACTATAGCGGCAGTATAGCCGGTCTTTTCGTCGGACGTTTTCGGTCTCCAGAAACCGTGCCGGGCTGCATCTCTTCCCTCTTCTCTCAGACCAACCCGCTCTCCACAGTCCACACTTGACCTCGTTTTCCTACCCCTCTTTGCACAGTGCATCGGCCCCTCACGCGCGTCCGAAAGTTGTCCCAACCCCGACCCGGGCAGTCTTCACCGTTGGGTCCGGATCATCCCCAAACGTCTATAAAACATCACCGTTTCCTTGTTTGGACTCCCTAACCTATTCATCTTCGACCGTCCGATTTTGATCGGATGATCCAAAATACTCCCTCCTATCTTTATTCTGGTATATATAGCAGTCCACCCCTAGTCCAACCCTAAAATTTAGCTCCTTTGTCCCATCACCCGCCGCCACCTTCCAAATCCACCTCGGGGTCCTCCCAGATCCTCGAACCAACCAGTGCGCTCCACCAATCATCCAATCCACCATCCAACCATCTCCCTCGTTTTGCGCCGTCTTCCCCGCACGACGCAAGAGACAGGAGACCGGCGACCACCCTGGCAAGCTCCGCTGCCTGACCTCAGAACGGCTAGGTCCGACCGGCCTCCGTCAGCCCCGCCGTGCCTCCATGGACTTTCCCGGCCACCGTATGCCCGTTCTGAAGCTCGTCCGCCTCCCCTTCTTCGGCCTTGCCGTCGAGCGCCGCCTTCGCCCCTTTCCCCGTCCCCGGCGACGTCTGCAGCTGCGCCAAGCCGCCGCCGCTGGCTCCGCTTCACCTGAACCGGGGTCCTCGTTCTACCCACTCCTCGCCAAGTCCCCCTGCTTCGCTTGCTCATCCGAAGCCAAACGCGCTCGACGGCCTGCATCACGCTGCCATGCCTCCTCCGCCGCCTGGAGCTCTAACCACCGCCGGAGCTCCGCCGTCCCCGCGCTCCTGCCGCCCCACCAGATCCGCAGGTCCTCGTCGCCGCATCCGCGCCAAGTCCCTCCTCATGCCGCTCCCCGTCTGTCTCCTCGTCGCACCGATCCATTGACCGCGTCAACCAGCGGCTCGTCCTGCGCCTCTGCTCGCTGCGTTGACCCGATCCGGCCTTGACAGGCCCAGCACCGCCCCCCTTCCAAATAAACCTCCCTCACCACCGATCTGGGCCAGGCCCACTGGGTGAGAACCCCCCTGTGCACTTTGGGCCGGCCAGATTCGGCCCAGAGTCTTTTTTTAGGCTCCATGATTTTGCTTTTTACGCAGAGTTTGCCAGTTTTACAGAAAACCCCCTGTGGTTCATGCATATCATATCTCTCAAACTATGCATCATATGTAAAAACTTTAAATATGAAAAATGCTTAGAATTTTGTGTAGGTCCATAATATGCCACTTTCATCTATGTTTAAAATGTTTAAAATGTTGTTTGATTAAATTTGCTCAGATGCCATGCTAAAATGCTTTAATTCATAACTTAATAACCGTAGCTCCAAACCTAATAAACTTTATATGTAAATGGGGTAGAAAAATGCCTAGTTTAACATGGTGGCATCACTTTGCATGTTTGATAATTCTAAAATTGTGTTTAGGACAGAACAGTACCAAAACTTAAAATATGCACATGAGGACTTTCCGGACTTGTTGTTTGTTGTTCCGGCCTCATTTAAACTTGCCTTGATAGGTAGTTTTCTTTATGCTTCACCTCTTGACATACTAACCAACATTTAATATTGTTGAGTACGTAAACGAGAGAGAACTAAATAATTCACGTGGTGTTTCGTCACTATGCAACAGACTTGCATATTGAGCTCCACTTAATTTGTAGGATTGTTTGTGCACTTTGCCATGCCATGCATATTTAAACCGGGCATGCATCATACTCGATTGTGCATCATGCCATGTTGATGTGTTGATTGTTTACTATGTGGTTTGCTTCTTTCCGGTGTTGCTTCTTCGGGTTGGTTCCGATAACGTTGCGTTTGTGAGGATTCGTTTGACTTCGTCCATGTATCTTCTTCATGGACTCGTTCTTCTTCCTTGTGGGATCTTAGGAAAGATGACCATACTCTCAAAATCACTTCTCTCTTTGCTTGCTAGTTGCTTGCTCTATTGCTATGCCACGATACCTACCACTTGCTATATCATGCCTCCCATATTGTCGTGACAAGCCTCTAACCCACCTTTCCTAGCAAACCGTTGGTTGGCTATGTTACCGATTTGCTCAGCCCCTCTTATAGCGTTGCTAGTTGCAGGTGAAGATGGAGTTTGTTCCATGTTGGAACATGGTTTTGTTGGGATATCACAATATCTCTTATATTTAATTAATGCATCTATATACTTGGTAAAGGGTGGAAGGCTCGGCCTTATGCCTGGTGTTTTGTTCCACTCTTGTCGCCCTAGTTTCCGTCATACCGATGTTATGTTCCTTGATTTTGCGTTCCTTATACAGTTGGGTGTTATGGGGACCCCTTGACAGTTCGCTTTGAATAAAACTCTTCCAGAAAGGCCCAACCTTGGTTTTACCATTTGCCTCACCACCACCTACTTTTCCCTTGGGAGTCGCTCTCCCGAGGGTGATCTTTATTTTAACCCCCCCCCCCCCGGGCCAGTGCTTCTCTAAGTGTTGGTCCGAAACAGAGCCACTTGCAGTGCCACCTCGGGGAAACTTGAGGGTTGGTTTTAGTTGTATGTAGTGTTCATCCGGTGTTGCCTTGAGAATGAGATATGTGCATCTCCTATCGGGATGTCGGCGCATTGGGCGGTCTTGTTGGTCTTGTTTTACCATTGTTGAAATGTCTTGTAACCGGGATTCCGAGTCTGATCGGGTCTTCCTGGGAGAAGGAATATCCTTCATTGACCGTGCGAGCTTGTGATGGGCTAAGTTGGGACACCCCTGCAGGGTTTGAACTTTCAAAAGTCGTGCCCGCGGTTATGGGCAGATGGGAATTTGTTAATGTCCGGTTGTAGAGAACTTGACACTTAACTTAAATTAAAATGCATCAACCGCGTGTGTAGCCGTGATGGTCCCTTTCCGGCGGAGTCCGGGAAGTGAACATTGTCTCGTGTTATGCTTGAATGTAAGTAGTTTCAGGATCACTTCTTGATCATTATAGTTTCTCGACCGAGCTTTGCTTCTCTTCTCGCTCTCATTTGCGTATGTTAGCCACCATATATGCTAGTGTTGTCGCAGCTCCACCTTACTACCCTTTTTCCTACCCATAAGCTTAAATAGTCTTGATCTCGCGGGTGCGAGATTGCTTAGTCCTCGTGGCTCACAGATACTTCCAAACAGTTGCAGGTGCCATTGATGCTAGTGCAGGTGATGCAACCCAGCTCAAGTGGGAGCTCGATGAAGAACGTG
This sequence comes from Triticum dicoccoides, assembly GCF_002162155.2. NCBI lineage: Eukaryota > Viridiplantae > Streptophyta > Magnoliopsida > Poales > Poaceae > Triticum > Triticum dicoccoides. Next base: position 487,385,030 of record NC_041392.1, on the reverse strand, counting down.
TTTGTTGTGTTGTTTTGTTTCCTTTCGATCAGTAGTGGAGCCCAGTTGGGGCGATCGGGGACCTATGCATTTGGGGTTGTCTTTATTTTGGTTCCGTAGTCAGACCTTGATTGTATCTGGATGATGTAATGCTATATTTATGTATTGTGTGAAGTGGCAATTGTAAGCCGACTCTTTATCTCTTTCTTATTCAGTACATGGGATGTGTAAAGATTACCCCTCTTGCGACATGCCTACTATGCGGTTATGCCTCTAAGTCGTGCTCCGACACGTGGGAGATATAGCCGCATCATGGGTGTTACACGATGCGCGTGGGAAATGGTTCCAAAGTCGATGTGATAGCCGTCGGCACGCTACCTCTACATCTACCTTCGGGATTAGTTTTAGACCTAAATAATTGTTATTTGGTGCCAGCGTTAAGCATGAACATTATATCTGGATCTTGTTTGATGCGAGACGGTTGTTCATTTAAATCAGAGAATAATGGTTGTTCTATTTATATGAGTAATATCTTTTATGGCCATGCACCCTTGATGAGTGGTCTATTTTTACTAAATCTTGATAGTAGTGATACACATATTCATAGTATTGAAGCCAAAAGATATAAGTTTAATAATGATAGTGCAACTTATTTGTGGCATTGCCGTTTAGGTCATATTGGTGTAAAGCACATGAAGAAACTCCATGTTGATGGGCTTTTGGAATCACTTAATGCTTGCGAACCATGCCTCATGGGCAAGATGAATAAGACTCCGTTCTTCGGAACAATGGAACAAGCAACGGACATATTGCAAATAATACATATTGATGTATGCGGACCGATGAGTGTTGATGCTCGTGGCGGGTATCATTATTTTCTGACCTTCACAGATGATTTGAGCAGATATGGGTATGTCTACTTCATGAAACATAAGTCTGAAACATTTGAAAAGTTCAAAGAATTTCAGAGTGAAGTAGAAAATCATCGTAACAAGAAAATTAAGTTTCTACGATCTGATCGTGGAGGTGAATATTTGAGTTGTGAGTTTGATCTTCATTTGAAACAATGCGGAATAGTTTCGCAACTCACGCCACCTGGAACACCATAGCGTAATGGTGTGTCCGAACATCGTAATCGCACTTTATTAGATATGGTGCGATCTATGATGTCTCTTACTGATTTACCACTATTGTTTTGGGGTTATGCTTTAGAGACGGCTGCATTCACATTAAATAGGGCACCATCGAAATCCACTGAGACGACACCTTATGAACTGTGGTTTGGCAAGAAACCCAAGTTGTCGTTTCTTAAAGTTTGGTGCTGCGATGCTTATGTGAAAAAACTTCAACCTGGTAAGCTCGAACCCAAATCGGAGAAATGTGTCTTCATAGGATACCCAAAGGAGACTGTTGGGTACACCTTCTATCACAGATCCGAAGGCAAGATATTCGTTGCTAGGAATGGATCCTTTCTAGAGGAGTTTCTCTCGAAAGAAGTGAGAGGGAGGAAAGTAGAACTTGATGAGGTAATTGTACCTGCGCCCTTATTGGAAAGTAGTTCATCGTAGAAATCAGTTCCAGTGATTCCTACACCAATTAGTGAGGAAGCTAATGATGATGATCATGAAACTTCTGATCAAGTTACTACCGAACCTCGTAGATCAACCAGAGTAAGATCCGCACCAAAGTGGTATGGTAATCATGTTCTGGAGGTCATGTTACTTGACCATGACGAACCTATGAACTATGAGGAAGCGATGATGAGCTCAGATTCCGCAAAATGGCTTGAGGCCATGAAATCTAAGGTGGGATCCATGTATGAGAACAAAGTGTGGACTTTGGTTGACTTGCCCGATGATCGGCAAGCCATAGAGAATAAATGGATCTTCAAGAAGAAAATTGACGCTGATGGTAATGTTACTATCTACAAAGCTCGACTTGTTGCGAAAGGTTTTTGACAAGTTCAAGGAGTTGACTACGATGAGACCTTCTCACATGTAGCGATGCTTAAGTCCGTCTGAATCATGTTAGCAATTGCTGCATTTTATGATTGTGAAATTTGGCAAATGGATGTCAAAACTGCATTCCTTAATCGATATCTTAAAGAAGAGTTGTATATGATGCAACCAGAAGGTTTTGTCGATCCAAAAGGTGCTAACAAAGTGTGTAAGCTCCAACAATCCATTTATGGACTGGTGCAAGCATCTCGGAGTTGGAATATATGCTTTGATAGTGTGATCAAAGCATATGGTTTTATACAGACTTTTGGAGAAGCCTATATTTACAAGAAAGTGAGTGGGAGCTCTATAGCATTTCTGATATTATATGTGGATGACATATTGTTGATCGGAAATGATACTAAATTTCTAAATAGCATAAAAGGATACTTCAATAATAATTTTTCAATGGAAGACCTTGGTGAAGCTGCTTATATATTGGGCATCAAGATCTATAGAGATAGATCAAGACGCTTAATTGGACTTTCACAAAGCACATACCTTGATAAAGTTTTGAAGAAGTTCAAAATGGATCAAGCAAAGAAAGGGTTCTTGCCTATGTTACAAGGTGTGAAGTTGAGTCGGACTCAATGCCCGACAACTGTAGAAGATAGAGAGAAAATGAAAGTCATTCCCTATGCTTCGGCCATAGGTTCTATCATGTATGCAATGTTGTGTACCAGACCTGATGTGTGCCTTGCTATAAGTTTAGCAGGGAGGTACCAACGTAATCCAGGAGTGGATCACTGGACAGCGGTCACGAACATCCTGAAATACCTGAAAAGGACTAAGGATATGTTTCTCGTTTATGGAGGTGACAAAGAGCTCATCGTAAATGGTTACGTCGATGTAAGTTTTGACACTGATTCGAATGACTCTAAGTCACAAACCGGATACGTATTTTTATTGAATGGTGGAGTTGTCAGTTGGTGCAGTTCTAAGCAAAGCGTCGTGGAGGGATCTACGTGCGAAGAGGAATACATAGCTGCTTCGGAAGCAACAAATGAAGGAGTCTGGATGAAGGAGTTCATATCCGATCTAGGTGTCATACCTAGTGCATCGGGTCTAATGAAAATCTTTTGTGACAATACTGGTGCAATTGCCTTGGCAAAGGAATCCAGATTTCACAAGAGAACCAAGCACATCAAGGGATGCTTCAATTCCATCCGCGATCAAGTCAAGGAGGGAGAGATAGAGATTTGCAAAATACATACGGATCTGAATGTTGCAGACCTGTTGATGCCTCCCTCACGAGCAAAACATGATCAGCACCAAGACTCCATGGGTGTTAGAATCATTACAACGTAATCTTGATTATTGACTCTAGTGCAAGTGGGAGACTGAAGTTAATATGCCCTAGAGGCAATAATAAAGTGTTAATTATATTTCCTTATATCATGATAAATGTTTATTATTCAAGCTAGAATTGTATTAACCAGAAACTTAGTACATGTGTGAATACATAGACAAACAGAGTGTCACTAGTATGCCTCTACTTGACTAGCTCGTTAATCAAAGATGGTTAAGTTTCCTAGCCATAGACATGAGTTGTCATTTGATGAACGGTATCACATCATTAGAGAATGATGCGATTGACTTGACCCATCCGTTAGCTTAGCACTATGATCGTTTAGTTTATTGCTATTGCTTTGTTCATATCTTATACATGTTCCTATGACTATGAGATTATGCAACTCCCGAATACCGGAGGAACACTTAGTGTGCTATCAAATGTCACAACATAACTGGGTGATTATAAAGATGCTCTATAGGTGTCTCCGATGTTGTTTGTTGAGTTGGCATAGATCGAGATTAGGATTTGTCACTCCGATTGTCGGAGATGTATCTCTGGGCCCTCTCGGTAATGCACATCACAATAAGCCATGCAAGCAATGTGACTAATAAGTTAGTTGCGGGATGTTGCATTATGGAACGAGTAAAGAGACTTGCCGGTAACGAGATTAAACTAGGTATGATGATGCCGACGATCGAATCTCAGGCAAAGGGAACAACGTATGTTGTTATGCGGTTCGACCGATAAAGATCTTCATAGAATATGTAGGAGCCAATATGGGCATCCAGGTTCTGCTATTGGTTATGAACCAGAGAGATGTCTCGATCATGTCTACATAGTTCTCGGACCCATAGGGTCCGCACGCGTAACGTTCGTTGACAATATAGTATTATATGAGTTATGTATGTTGGTGACTGAATGTTGTTCGGAGTCCGGGATGTGATCACGGACATGATGAGGAACTCTGGAATGGTCCGGATATAAAGATTGATATATGGGATAATAGTGTTTGGTCTCCGGAAGGGGTTCCGGATGTTTCCCGAAATGTTTGGGTACTAGAACACTTTATTTGGGCCAAAGGGGAAAGCCCACAAGGTTTTTGGAAAGCGCAAAAGGAAGTTTTGCGGAGTCCAGGGGCCAGACACCAGGGTCCCTTGCGTCTGGGTCCAGACGCCGGGAACCCTAGCGTCTGGTCCTGGAGTCCGAGAAGGACTCTTTCCTTTAGGGTGACACCGACTTTGTGTAGGATTTTACTCCAAGTTTAGACCCCAAGGCTCAACATATAAATAAAGGGGTAGGGCTAGCACCCAAGACACATCAAGAAACACCAAGTCGTGTGCCGGCAACCCCGTCCCCTCTAGTTTATCCTCCGTCATAGTTTTCGTAGTGCTTAGGCGAAGCCCTGCAGAGATTGTTCTTCACAAACACCGTCATCACGCCGTCGTGCTACCGGAACTCATCTACTACTTTGCCCCTCTTGCTGGATCAAGAAGGCGAGGACATCATCGAGCTGAACGTGTGCTGAACGTGGAGGTGCCGTACATTCGGTACTTGATCGGGACGGATCGTGAAGGTGTACGACTACATCAACCGTGTTGATAAACGCTTCCGCTTTCGGTCTACGAGGGTACGTAGACACACTCTCCCCTCTCGTTGCTATGCATCTCCTAGATAGATCTTGTGTGATCGTAGGAATTTTTTTGAAATACTACGTTCCCCAACACATAATAGAAAGAGTACTCTAACAGAAAGCATGTCTACCCAAAATGATAACTGTTTGAAACATACATAACTTCCCCCCTCATCTCTTGGGCATAACTGACATAGTTTAGAAACATGGCTCATGACACTCAGGTATTTCCACTTGTAGTAAAGAAGGCCATCCATCCAGAATGACGTGTAGGGCCAGCAGAAGTGGAAGCACCAGAAGTGGAAGCCCCAGCGGCAGCTCTTGGTGGAGAGAAAGGCCTTGAATGCCTTGCAGCAGCATGCCTTGCATAAGGATGTTGTGATCTAGCAGGAGCAGCCTGTGATCTAGCAGGTGCTGCATGTGATCTAGCAGGTGCAGCCTATGCTCTAGCAGGTGCAGCCTGTGCTCTTGCAGGTGTAGCATGTGCTTCATCAACATTCCTTTATCTTCTACATGCCTTGCAAAAATGAAGGAAACATTAAGAGAATGAAACATACAATAAATACAAAACATAGTACTAGTTTATTTTTTCTCAAAGCCAACTCTGGTTTCAATTGTTCGCTGCAGCTGGTGTACCTATGGCCTTGGAGCCCACAGTTGTTGCATGTTATACTGGCCATTCTTGAACTCTCCTTTGGCTTTGGAACCTCAAATCTGCCCTTTATCCTCTTCTCTTTCTTTCTTCCCTTCTTCACATGAAATTTAGGTGGCTCTATGTCTGGTCCTGTTGTCTTTGTCCAATCATGTTCACCAGGAATAGGATATATCATTGGTTCATATGCTGCTAGGTAAAAAGGTTTTTTGAAGAATTTGCACACATAGTCCTCTGTAAAACTTTTTGCCTTGTTAATTGCTGATATTGCATGGTTGCATGGTGTGCCACTCAGGTCCCACTTTCTGCAACCACATGTATGAAGTTCCAAGTTGACAGTATGTGTTTGCTGCCCACTGGTTACTTGCCATAGATTAACACTAGCTTGAATGGGTTTACAAAATCTAGCCCTTTCCTTTTCCACCTCTAACTTCTCAGCATAATGGGGTGTGATCTCCCATAGAGCTGCCTTTCCACTCTCTCTATTCCTATGCCACCTCGCCATATGCTTATTCTTAATACCATCAATCATAGTCCTAATAGGTTTTTTTCCTAAAATCAAGGATGTACTTATTGAACACCTCAGATAAGTTGTTAACAACCAAGTCTGTCTTACAGTTTGTGTCAAAAGCATGCCTAGCCCGGAATCTTGCAGGTATTCTACTCAGCCACTTCCAAGCTTCCTCACTCTCATTTTTTAGATCATTCACTGCAATGTCAAACTTGTGTTGTGTATAAGCATAACTAGCATTATCCATGCATTTCTTAAGATCTTCTCCCCTAAACCCAGCATTCTGGAAGTTTGCATACAAGTGTCTAAGGCAAAATCTTTGGTGGCAGTTTGGAAATACTTGATTAATTGCATTTATTAGGTCATGTTGATAGCATATCATACTAAGCTACTTTGTCCAACAATACCAAATTTGCATAAAGATAAACAAGAGAATGCATGCATACATTCTGTCTATCAGACATGATAGTATAAGGACCAAATTTTCCACCTTCTCCTCCTAAACATATCTTCAATTGGTGCAGAAACCAACACCAGTTTGTTGTATCCTCTTGTCCAACAATACCAAATGCCAGTGGGAAAATGTTGTTGTTGCCATCTCTGCCAGTGGCAGCAAGTATTTGAGCTCCAGTGGTGAGCTTAATAAAGCAGCCATCAACACCTATATTGCATATTGTAAGACCAAATTCAGTAACTATATGAAACTATCAAACTATTCTATATATGTCATCTACAAGAATTTATACACAATTCTATATATGTCATATAAAAGCAAGGAGCTAGTTTATTCACTATATAACACTACTAAACATACTTAAGCTGTACATGTCACTAACCTACTACAAGAATTTATACACAATTCTATATATGTCATATAAAAGCAAGGAACAAGTTCATTCACTATATAACACTACTAACATACTTAAGATGTACATGTCACTAACCTACTAAATAAAGCACTCAAATAAAGCATATAAAACATGTCACTGACCTATGAATGGTCTGCATCCACTGAGAAAGCCCTCCCTTGCTCCATTGATGCAGAAGAACATAGCATGAGACCTTGGTCCTGGATGTGGTATTTTTGTAGTAGGTTTTGGAGTTATAGTTGTAACTATAACTCTACTCCCAGGGTTTGTATCCATAATTGTTTGAGCATAGTCCCTTAGCCTGGGATATTGTTTCTTTTGCTCTCCTAAAACAGCCTCTACAGCAAGGTTTTTGGCCCTATAGGCCATGTGCTTGGGCACATCAACACCATACTTCTCATTGCAGTTGTCAATCAGAGTCAAAATACTTGTGTTTGGATTAGACCTGAACAGTGACTCATATGTCTGTGCAAGCCAGTTTGCACTAACCCTTGATGTCTCTGTAGTGCTAGGGACAGTGTGCTGCAGCCTCATTTTTTAATTACAAATGTATTCTCCCCTTTGATAACTGTTGCAACTATGAAGAACTGACAATGCTCTTGTTTGCAGCAAACAATGATCCTTTTGTCTAAGTTTCTATGATACCTAAAATTTCTGGCCTGTGTAATGTGCAAGCTCAACAGAGCATCTCTGAATTGCTGCTGGTTTTTTAAACACATGTGCATACATAACTGTTGACGTGGTTGCTCCAATTTGTCATTATACCATATCCTTGCTAGCCTTTTCATGGCCCTACTCTTCCTTCCTTTTGGTAGGACAAATGCTAGTGGCTTATATCCATCATCTTCACTATCCAATAGCAACCCAATATCTTCTTCATCTGATGATGGTCTGAAATCTGGTTTCAAGTCCTCTAACACATTAGAATGTGTCCTAGTGGTGGTCCCTCTCCTAACTGGCAGCTTTTGCCTCTTTTTACCAGCTGCTTTCATAGGTGGTTCCTTCTCCTTCTTAGAATCTTCCTCCTCATCCTCCTCGATCTCAAACAACTCCTCAACCTCAATGTCACCCTCATAGTGTAGTTGTTCCTTATCTGAATCTTCATCTGTTTATTCATCTAAATCTTCATCCTCTTCTAGTTCTTCCTCTGCAAGCCTCTTTCCCTCTATTATCTTCGTGTCTTCAGCAATATTGTACTTCTTCATGCAGAAAGGGTTGTTGTCACTGTCATATGCCCCGTGAGAGTCATCCTTACTCTTATATCCCTCCTCTTCCTCTTCTTCCATCATAGATTTGAGCTTCCTCTTGCTGACATTTCTGCTCTCTTGTGTGCACATACTAGTAGGTTGTACTAGTGCACTACTATTGCTGCTTTGACTCTAAAAAATAACACCATGATCATTAACAGCAAGCACAGGAGGATCTCTCAGATCATACACAACAGGTTCTTGATATAAAGTTGTGGCTAATTGTTCCTCACTAACATGAGATGCAGTATTGACAAATTGTGTGGCCCTGACTAACAAGTTCAGAACTAAACTATCCTCATTCCGCTTCTTAATTTGCTACAACTTGATGTTTGTCTCTATAAAATCTAGGCCATGCTCTCTCTGCACTCCTATGCATGTATTCCCCATGTGGTACAATTCATCACTGAAGTTAAATCCTTGTGTTCGCATCAGTGCATACAAATTTAAAATTGTGACATCTGAGTTGCATATCTTCCTATCCAAATTATGCTGAGCATCAGAGTGAATCCTAGCATCCCAAACAACATCATCCAAACTACAATGGACAGCAAAATTGCACATTTTCAGTTCAGTAAACCTAACCCTAGCCCGAATCATGGCACAAAGGAGAGAGTAGAGAGGGAGAGAAGAGGGCACTTACAACATGCCACCCATACCATGGCTCCAGTGATGGCTCATGGTAGGGTTGGCCACCCAGATCTTAGCCAGCCGCAGCCGCTGCTCCATGGACAGCGGCGCCTCCATGCCCTCGTCGTTGTCGCTATAGTAAGCTGACGAACTGGACTCCCCGTTGTCGATTTCGATTCCTCTGTGCGCATCGCTCCCGAGTCCGGGAAGGTCTCTGTACCCGCCCACAACACCACCACTGCTTCGTCCACCGCCGCTGCCGCCGCCCGGACTAGCCATCGCAAGGAGAGGGAGAGGGAGAGGAGAGAACTGCTAGGGTTCGACCGAGCCAAGACTGACCGAGCCAGGTCGGTCCTCGCCAACCGAGCGACACACCGGTTCGTCGGCTTGTCAACTGACTGGTGGGGCCGGGTTGTCAGATACAGTGTTATACGCCGCTTAGCCCATATTGCAACGACTAGCCTCAAACTTGGTACTGACTTGCAAAAAATCTGAATAGTGGTACTGATCCGTTACAACTGTCCCAAGTGCGGTACTTCCCTGCAATTAACTCCTCTGGCAGCACTGCCTGCCTGTTGGCGTGCTAATGGGCCATCATGAGTTCAGTTGTCTCTTCTCTTATGCATTGCTAAACTGACATTAGGACTACTCATTTCTCATCCTTTATTCACCTGGATCTTCTTTTCTTGTCATATTTGCTATTTCATACATACATTAATTGAGCAGATAGAATTATTTGTTGTCACTAGTAGTCTTGATATCATGTGATAATAGCTTTGGATTGTCAACAAGTTGTTACCAACCTTAACAAGGGCATGGGTGGACAGTACGGAAGCATTGTCAAGGAGATCAATGTAACATCATCGCAACTGTCTAGATTTCATCTTCGAAGGACGTGAATCTAATATTGAGGCACATAGTCTCGCTAAGCATGTTTTAGGCCTTTCGTCAGGGTGCCGTGTGTGTCTACTAAGAGCATCTCCAGCCGTTGCCCCCCCAGGGGGCTTGAAAAAACGTCACCTCGGGGCGAACCGGCGCTAAAATCGGCTTGGGGCGATTGGGTTCCCAGACGCCGCCCCTAGGTCGCCCCCAGGCGCCGATATCGGCCCAATTTTGGCGCCAATTTGCCCGCTTTTCAGCCCACTTTCGGTGCAAAATCGGCCCGCTATCGGCGCAAATCGGGCCATATTCACCGTGCTTCGGCGCAAATTCAACAAAAGTTATTTTTTATCACATAGTTCATCACAAAAAACCAATAGAAATCAAATAGTTCAACAACAAATAGTTCAATACAAATTATATAGTTCAACAAATAAAAACGCATATTTCATCACACGTCGAGCTAGGCATTGCCCTTGAGCCTCCATAGGTGCTCCACCAGATCTTGCTGCAGTTGTTGATGTACCTGTGGGTCTCGGATCTCCTGGCGCATATTGAGGAAGGCGGTCCATGTTGCCGGTAGCTGGTGATCAACTTGGGCAAGAGGACCCTGCCTGTAATATGGTTCAGTGTCAAACACTGGCTCTTCATGTTCGCTCTTAATGGTCATGTTGTGCAAGATGACACAACAATTCATGATTTCCCACATTTGATCTTTTGACCAGGTCTGAGCGGGGTACCAGACAACAGCAAATCGAGATTGGAGCACACCAAATGTCCGCTCGACATCCTTCCTGCAAGCCTCCTGAACATTCGCAAAGTGGGAGTTCTTGCCTCCCGGCACAGGGTTTGAGATAGTCTTCACAAATGTAGACCATCGCGGATAGATGCCATCTGCTAGGTAGTATCCCTTGTTATAGTGCTGCCCATTGACCTCGAAGTTCACCGGAGGAGAATGACCTTCAACAAGCTTGGCAAAGACAGGGGAGCACTGTAGTACGTTGATGTCATTGTGAGTTCCTGGCATACCAAAGAAGGAGTGCCAAATCCAGAGGTCATGTGTGACCACTGCCTCAAGCACCACACTACAACCGCTTTTGGGCCTATCTAGCGGTGGTGGGCGGTGGGCGACGCCGGGATCTGCAAGGTGGCGGGAGGGCACGCGGGAGGGGGGGCGAATCTGGACGTTTGTCTTGACTTATCGCCTGACAGTGAGTGCCCTCCAATGCGCTGGGTTCGGCTTGGGATCGCCGGGCCCAAAAA
>NC_041392.1:487372048-487373881 GCF_002162155.2 Triticum dicoccoides | reverse complement strand
GGCCCCCACACGAAGAAGGTCGCCCTAGGGGGCTGTTGGGGGCGCGGCTGGAGATGCTCTAAATCCCCCTAGTCTTGGTTGTATCCCGATGTAATATATCTATGATGAATAAATAAAGTGTGTTTAGACTGAAAAAAACTACTCTTGATATCAAAGTATCGGAAAAGCTAATGCTCACATGACGGATCACATCGCGCGTTGACCGCCTCCTCGCCTGTTGGGTCTTCTTTTGATCGGACGACCCACAACACCCCTACCAATAGTCTAGCTTTTGCAACTTGGGTCTTGTTGCAGGACCCTTGTTGCAGACGCATCACCGCTCTCCTCTCTCCACCACCTTATCTCGAACCGAACATGCTAATCCACATGAATTTTCCACAAGCGACACTACCCATTGTCTTCCTCCTCAGGTGTTTCCATTATCTCCCAAAATCCTTTCTCTCTCATGCGATGTCCAACTCCACTTGAAGCTGTTGGACTGCGCATCCATGATGATTTCTGAAGGCCACCATCGACATGGCATAGCGTCACCCTAAAGCACACGCTTCACCGCTATTGCAGGTGGAGCACATGTTGTCGATGCAGCTAAGGTGGCAGAGGGTGGCATCATTGTAGGAGAATACGAGCCCTACGGTGAGTCTCCGAGAAGCAGCCGATCGAGCCGACAGCACTCACGATCTGCAGGGAAGGCGCAGAGGTTAGGGAAGGATCCTGTTGCAATTGCATCATGGGTCTTATTGCGATGGCATCAGACATGGGCCGCAAGCCGGAGATGCTTCTGCAACAAGGATCTTATTGAAGGAAATATGCCCTAGAGGCAATAATAAAGTTATTATTTATTTCCTTATATCATGATAAATGTTTATTATTCATGCTAGAATTGTATTAACCGAAAACATAATACTTGTGTGAATACATAAACAAACAGAGTGTCACTAGTATGCCTCTACTTGACTAGCTCGTTGATCAAAGATGGTTATGTTTCCTAGTCATTGACATGAGTTGTCATTTGATTAACGGGATCACATCATTAGGAGAATGATGTGATTGACTTGACCCATTCCGTTAGCGTAGCACACGATCGTTTAGTATTCTACTATTGCTTTCTTCATGACTTATACATGTTCCTATGACTATGAGATTATGCAACTCCCGTTTATCGAAGGAACACTTTGTGTGCTACCAAACGTCACAACGTAACTGGGTGATTATAAAGGTGCTCTACAGGTGTCTCCGAAGGTACTTGTTGGGTTGGCGTATTTCGAGATTAGGATTTGTCACTCCGATTGTCGGAGAGGTATCTCTGGGCCCACTCGGTAATGCACATCACTATAAGCATTGCAAGCATTGCAACTAATGAGTTAGTTGCGGAATGATGTATTACAGAACGAGTAAAGAGACTTGTCGGTAACGAGATTGAACTAGGTATTAAGATACCGACGATTGAATCTCGGGCAAGTAACATACCGATGACAAAGAGAACAACGTATGTTGTTATGCGGTTTGATCGATAAAGATCTTCATAGAATATGTAGGAGCCAATATGAGCATCCAGGTTCCGCTATTGGTTATTGACCGGAGACATGTCTTGGTCATGTCTACATAGTTCTCGAACCCGTAGGGTCCGCACGCTTAAAGTTTGATGACAGTTATATTATGAGTTTATGTGCTTTGATGTACCGAAGGAAGTTCGGAGTCCTGGATATGATCACGGACATGACGAGGAGTCTCGAAATGGTCGAGACATAAAGATTGATATATTGGAAGCCTATATTTGGATATCGGAAGTGTTCCGGGTGAAATCGGGATTTTACCGGAGTACCGGGGGTTACC
>NC_041392.1:487362429-487371836 GCF_002162155.2 Triticum dicoccoides | reverse complement strand
GGCAGGCCGCGCACCCCCTCTCCCTCTAGTCCGAATTGGACAAGGAGGGGGGCGGCGCCCCCCTTTCCTTCCTCCCTCCCTCCTCCTTCCCCCTTCTCCTATTCCAACTAGGAAAGGAGGGAGTCCTACTCCCGGTGGGAGTAGGACTCCTCCCTAGCGCGCCTCCTCCTGGCCGGCCGCCTCTCCCCCCTTGCTCCTTTATATACAGGGGCAGGGGGCACCTCTAGACACAACTTGATCTCTTGGATCTCTTAGCCGTGTGCGATGCCCCCCTCCACCATAGTCCGCCTCGATAATATCGTAGCGGTGCTTAGGAGAAGCCCTGCGTCGGTAGAACATCATCATCGTCACCACGCCGTCATGCTGACGGAACTCTCCCTCAAAGCTCGGCTGGATCGGAGTTCGAGGGACGTCATCGAGCTGAACGTGTGCTGAACTCGGAGGTGTCGTACGTTCGGTACTTGATCGGTCGGATCGTGAAGACGTACGACTACATCAACAACATTGTGCTAACGCTTCTGCTTTCGGTCTACGAGGGTACGTGGACAACACTCTCCCCTCTCGTTGCTATGCATCACCATGATCATGTGTGTACGTAGGAAATTTTTTGAAATTACTACGTTCCCCAACACTTATTGCAATGATGAGATCGCAAAATGAGAGGATCGAACGGATCGCCACGAGGTGGACAGTGCTGCAAACCGTTTGCTATGGCGTGAGGGTCGGCGTGCTGCAATAGAGGGATGGTTGGGCAGCAACATGCCGAGGAGTTGGAGGGAGGGTCGTTGGTGGGCTAATCAAGAAGCGGGTCGGGGTTGTGCGTATTTGCATTGCGCGGTCCTGGCACGTGCGCTCCTTGGCGGCATCCTATCTAAGTGTGAGGATCTATGGGGCGGCTGCCTATGTGTGTGTGCTTCGACGACGCGTGGTGTTGTAGCAGAGTGGCTAGTGTGGGGTCTTAGTGAGAAGGTTGTCAGATTCAGACGGATTTGGCCATGGTAGCTCGATGGTGGACTTGCCGATGTGTGTTGTTTGGTGCTCAAGCGGTTGGTCCGAGCGAAAGCTTGTCTCCAGAGTTTTTGGAGCTGGCGATGGCGACACTTTCGAGCGTCGTCTCCTTCCTGCGGGCATTGTCGAGGTACTCTCAGCCCCAATACATGCAGCTTCGGAAGAAACTCTAGATCCATGTGATCGCACGATGACGGTGCTTTGGCATCGTATCCCCTCTCGAAGACTTTGTCTTTGGAGCTAGGAATTGGCAATGGGACTAGTGGAAGATGGTGGTGTTGGCGTCGGGTCTTCTGGTGTAACCATGATGGGAGTGTGTGATGTACTCCCTTCGTTCCTAAATATAAGTCTTTTTAGAGATTGCACTACAAACTACATACGGATGTATATAGATATATTTTAAAGTGTAGATTCACTCATTTTGCTCTCTGTGTAGTCCACATTGGAATCTCTACAAAGACTTATATTTAGGAACGGAGGGAGTACAATGGTTGCGGTAGTCGGCTCTTCTCCGACGTATTCGTGGGATTACCTCGGCTCGTTTTGTTGTGGTGAAGTCGTAGTTGCGGCGGCAGGGCTCCTATGGTGATGATGACAGGCAACGGGTGGTCCGTTCGGTTTCACAGCGCCAGCCTTGCATAATTCTCCTTCGGAACTATCCTTCAGAGTCGGAGTTGCGCTGTCCTTGGCGTGGGTAGCTAAGTTTGGCACATGCCTTCTTGTGTTTCCGCATAACCTCTACGGTGAAGGTTGGGTCGATGTTCGTCTTCGGCAAAGTCAGTGTCGCTTGCTCGAAGATTAGGGGGTGATGGCACCTGTTGGGGAGAAGTAATGCTGATGTGTGATCTTGGCGAGGCCCTCTATGTGAGGTGTTGTGTAGGTGCCGTTCAGCGGTTTGTGACGGTTTTTGCCGGTTTTCTCTTAATTAATTGTGCAACTCTCTTGTGCATAATTAATTAATGAGGCAAATCTTTTGCTACATAATAAATGTCTGATGACCCAAAAAAAATTGTCTGATGGAGTGCTTGCCACTAGCATGTGCACAAACTCCCTCCCTCCTATAAATCCTGCACCGCATTTGGCGCCTAAGCTAACAACTTCAGCACCCCACTCGAAAAAGATGACGTCTGCACCGGCCATGGCCACCACGGCGCTCTCCGACACGGAGGCGCTGTCCGGCGACGGAGGCACCAAGCAACCGCTCTCCCTGCTTGAACGGGCACGCGACAACCTGTCCTTCCGGTCGGCGTGGTCCGAGCTGAACGGCGCCATGGGCGACCTGGGCACCTACATCCCCATCGTGCTCTCGTTGGCGCTCTCCCGCCACCTCGACCTCGGCACCACCCTCATCTTCACCGGCATCTACAACGCCGTCACGGGCCTCGTCTACGGCGTGCCCATGCCGGTCCAGCCCATGAAGGCCATCGCCGCCACCGCCCTCTCCGACCCCTCATTCGACGTCCCGGAGATCATGGCCGCCGGCATCCTCACCGCGGCCTTCGTCCTCCTCCTCGGTGTCACCCGCCTCATGAAGCTCGTCTACTGGCTCGTCCCACTCCCCGTCGTCCGCGGCATCCAGCTCGCGCAGGGCCTCAACTTCGCCATGGCCGCCGTCAAGTACATACGGTACGAGCAGGACCTTGGCAAGGTCTGCGGTGGGGAAGCTCCGCCCATGGGCCGGGCTCGACGGCCTCGTGCTCGCTATCGCCGCCGTATGCTTCATCGTCCTCGTCAACGGCGCCGGCCAAGACCACGTCCAAGGAGCCCAAGAAGATGAAGATGGAGAAGGAAACAACAGCCGTTCTTCCGGAGGCTGGCGTAGCTGGAGGCGGCGCTGGGCGTCGGCGATCCCGTCGGCGGTGATCGTGTTCGTGCTGGGCGTGGTGTTCTCCATCATCCGGCATCCGGCGGCGCTGAGGGAGCTGCGCGCGGGGCCGTCGAGGATGCGGGTGGTGCACATATCGAGGGAGGCGTGGAAGCAGGGGTTCATCAAGGGCGCGGTGCCGCAGATCCCGCTGTCGGTGCTCAACTCGGTGGTGGCGGTGTGCAAGCTCACGCGCGACCTGTTCCCGGAGAAGGAGGCGTCGGCGACGTCGGTGTCGGTGACCATGGGCGCCATGAATCTGGTGGGCTGCTGGTTCGGCGCCATGCCGTGCTGCCACGGCGCGGGCGGGCTGGCGGGGTAGTACAAGTTCGGCGGCCGCAGCGGCGCGTGCGTGGCGGCGCTGGGCGGGCTCAAGCTGGCGCTGGGGCTACTCCTCGGCGGCTCGGTGCTGCGCGTGCTCGCCAGCTTCCCCGTGGGGCTGCTCGGCGTGCTGCTGCTCTTCGCCGGCGTGGAGCTGGCCATCGCCGCCAGGGACATGTCGTCCAAGGCGGAGGCCTTCGTCATGCTGGTCTGCACCGCCGTGTTGCTCGTCGGCTCCAGCGCCGCGCTGGGCTTCCTGTGCGGCATGGTGGCGCACGGCCTGCTGCTGCTCAGGGCTTGGACAGTTTCTTCCATGTAAAAAAGCAAGCAAACTTTACACAAATGTATCCGATCAAATACACCAAATTGATCGTGTGTTCAAATACTACAGTTCGTCTCTAATGCTCTTCAGAAACGATCTGAGCTCTCTCGCCTTCCTCTCATGTTCATCATCATCAGGACACACGACACTACTGTCAGCTTCACTAATGTCTATTGCATCTTTGACATGGTTACCATTCCTTCTCCTGTCGAAAACCGGTGAAGGAGATGACAGATCAATGGCGCCAGCTTCTGATTCTGCCAACGAAACAATCGGTACATTACTTCGGCCACTGAACATCCGAGCGCCATGGATGACTGGTGGCGATGCTTCGACCAGCGCACAACCGTCGCTTGCACCAGCTTTGTGCCTGTTATCTGAAGCGCCCAGCATGCTGCTTTTCTCAGGGAAATTGCTTAAATCTGTCAGAGCTCTTCGTTCAGCTCCGTCATAAGGTGGCAAGTCTTGGAAGCGGCAAGGCTGTCGTTCAGCAACTGGAGGCAGGGGTGAGGACAGATCAATCACGTCGTCGTCAAGGGTAAAACTCGGAGCATCACTTGACTGGGTGCTACTTGACTGAGTGCTATTTTGTGACTCAGAGTTCTGAGCATCGCTTGACTGAGTGCTATTTTGTGACTCAGAGTTCTGACCAACACTTGACTGGGTGCTAATTTGTGACTCCATCATACCGCTCAGCAAATCAACCCCATTCATCACAGCTGTGGTTGATCCGATGAACTTTTGGGACTTGCAAGCCCGGAGGGGCGGAGATGGAGAAGACAGATCAACGATAGCCATGCTAGGTGCCATGCGGTGTACATCTCCTGTCCCAGGACAATTGCTTGCAGGCGGAAACGTGGCGCATTCAGACTCAATACCAAGCATCAATTCTTGGAGCCGCGCATCAACATCTTTTACTGCAGCTTGTGCTGATTTCTTCGGCCTAGCTTTCCTCTTTTGCTTCTTCTCTTCATCCTTCTTTTCCAAAAACTCGGTTATTTTTTCTGGGCACGCACTGTAATTGCACAAGTAGGATACTTTAGAAGGTTCACATTTTTATACTATCGCAAACTAAGATATTGTGCTGTTACGGTTGAACTTCTGTACTTATAGTAGCCACAGTATAGGGCTAGTGTTTGGCTATTGCAGGATAGAATACGAGAAAAGAAATCATTAACCTTCTGATGAGATCCCCTGGAACAACTGAAGATTGGAGTCCATGCATGTTCCTCCATGAAACCTCATAATACTCACTTCCATGAACTTTTCGTTGCTTCGTAATTGCCAATACAGGGCATGGTACTGGAATCTGCAAATTAGATGCTTAGACTTGATAAGTGAAACTAGAAAGTATCCTCAACAACAAGTAACAAGAATGTTTACTTCAGAAACACCCTGAGCATGCAAAGCTACTACCTCACTCAACAATGGTTTTATTCCTAGAGCTGAAGATGTCGAGCGAAGATTTGAAAACCTTCGAAGTTCTCTCTCAGCTATCTTCGGAAGGATGTATTCATCTGCAGACATATTCAAGGGCATAGATAAATAGTTATGCTGCCTTCCTATGGCCGCTCAATCCAGACATAACAGGTTAAGATGTCAAATACCAGTCTTCTCTGGGGTCCATTCAAAATATTTCTCACAAATCTGTTGGAACTCTGAATGACGAAATGGGTGCTGGCAGCATACCCTATAGACAGAAAACAATAGTCATCAATCAAGAGAAGGACAGAAAAATAAAGCAGAGGACAGTTTCAACGGTTTTATGTAGCTGAAGCTAAAAAACCACACAAGGCAGTAGTGCACTTATCAAATAATTAATTACCTCCGCACATTTTCCGAATCAGGCAAATGGCATTTTGGCTCTAGAAATGCGTTTATTACCTCACGGAATTGACCACCAGAATCTTGGCTCATCCCAACCTCTGTAAGAAAAATACAGTGCATGATGTGCCGTACAATGAGGTTGATATAGCTGCATAGCCACAGAAATACAGAGCAAGAACTTGTTTACCAGAGGTACCTGTTCTTGTGCATATGTCACCACCCTTGTTTTTGTCAATGCCGGCCTTTTTCCCTTTACACTTTCTTGTAGCTTTTACTCCATCAGATAAAATCTGATCCAGGATGGAATCATCTCCCGCGGATTTGACAAGACGACATGCTGCTTCCTGAAGCACTTAAAAGAACCATTACAGACTATAGAGTTTCAGATAGTAAAGTATAAGAGCAAGTGCAATGCAATCACACTAAACGAACTTACTGAGTATTAAGAGTCAGCAGTCCAAAAATAGAAACTATCCGTTTGGTACTTACCGGGCCAAAGCCATGAACACCGTTAGAATAATCACAACCAAGAAGCAATGCAAATGATATCTGGAAAGTTTGGAAGAGTTAGAACCAGGTCAGAGAAACAGATCAAATATGTACATTCTCGGACTAGAAACTAGGAAGCACTTTGAAACTCTGGATGAAGCAGAAGTATAATACTCAAAACTGAGTCTTCTAAATAGTTTGGAGGCAGGTAGCATCATGGTATTGTAGTTGAACAATGGCACAAGGCAGCTTCGTTATTTGTGCAACTTCCAGTGATCTCTAGCTAACTGATGCATGCTAGTTCACTGGCAAATTTTTCTAGTATCAAAGGTCACAATTTTATTTGGTACCTCCTCCAAATCCTTTTCGTGATTGTACTACTTTCACTGTGTTAGTTGAACAAAATAGAACTATTCCCAACATAATTTGTTGCATCTCTCTAAGATCAAATTTTGCATTCTACTCCCTCCGTTTCTAAATATAAGATCAACTCGGGCAGGATAGAACATGTAACATACCAGTGATTTCCTGCCAAAACCAAGCTTTTTCTCTATGTCCTCCATTTGGTAGCAAATGACATAACCACCGTCCCCTAATTTGAGAGCGAACATGAGCAAATCACAAGAATTTAAGCTACACGAACAGGACCACTTTGCAACAACAACAAAAGGCAGACAGTGCAATATAAGTTTTCTTTTTAATTATAGTAAAACTCCACAAACCAACAATTCTTAGCCTTCAGCTTTACCTATGAAAACATCTCTGTAAACTGTCCTTGCCCCAAAAAGAAAAGCATCTGAATCTGATGTAAAACAGCCTTCCTGAAAATAACATAACAATAAATAAGTAACAGACATGACATTCGGGTTGTTAGGAGAAGTATTGTACTTACGCACAATGAGCTTAAATCAAGCAATGCACACTGTGCTTCTGCTTCCTCGACGCTGTTAAATAACACAATGGCATGCAGTTATGGGCATTTGTCAATAATTTCAGATCTTATTATCAATAAATAGATTGATTGGAGCAGAGAAAATCTACCCATCCAAGCAAGGGATGCCTAAGGCCAAGCCAAGATGCTTCGCCTCTTTAATCATGCGCGAGAATTCTGATCCCTTGTTCCGTTTAAGGGAGGTCAATGGTTGCGAACTCGTGTCATCACAATCAGCCTAAAGTGAATCAAGCAACTGGGCTTAAACAAATAGAATTGGCTGCATCATATTCCAAGAAGTGTCCAGTGTGGGTAAACAAGAAATGACCTCAGAGTTGGATCCTAGCCGACGTCTATAAGTAGCCAGCTTCATTGAAGATATTGCCCCATCTGAAGATAAACAAGAAAACATCCAAGAACTGAATTTTATGACGAAATATGTTTCCCCCGTGCTACGTATTCAGAGACCCGGGTGGGGATCCGACGATCTGTTGGTAGGGTAGGGCGAGGGAGATTCCGAGGTTGACCTGTGACAAAGATGAGGCTGCAGTTGAGGGCGAGGAGGGCGCGGATGCGGTGGAAGAGGTTCTTGAGGTAGACCTTGTCCCTGACGAAGGCCGGCGAGCGGTTGGCGGTACAGAACTGCACGAGCCAGCAGGAGAGATCTACGCACACCTTCTTGTTCCTGAGACCGCCAACCATGGAGGAATCAGCGGGGGCGGGCGAGGGAGTAAGGCGCACGCACGCGAACGAGCGAGGGTTTTGGGACTCACTGGAGGTGGTTGAGCGGCAGCTTCTGCTTGCAGGAGTCGAGAATGTCCCAAAGGTTCTTGACCCCCATGGTCGCTAACGCCGCTGGGCACTGCCGGAGCCGGAGGGGACACCGGCGACGACGGCGGCGGAAAGGGGGGCGGTGGCCGTGGTGGGGGGGATTTGGATTTGCATTTGAGTTTCAAACCTGGAAGCGGCTGTTCTCTGGGTAATTTGTTCGGAATGGGGTGCTCTATAGGATACGCCTCTTTCACGAGTTTACGTAGTCACAAAATACGCTTACAGTTCTTTTTTTTTTAGAGAAACAGCAAAACTCTGCTGCGTATTTCTATTGATTTTCATCTATAAATAGTAGTACAAATAAAGATTCAAAAGAAAGAAAGAACTATACAGGTCCTAAAGAAGCAAGAAAAAGAACAACAAATACAACTGAATACAAATCTTCTCAAAGCATTGACCATCGAACCATTATAATCATTTCTCTTGACCCGATATGTGATCCACTTCATTTCCTTCTTAAATTTGCGCCTGCAGGTATATAAGCTTGGTGAAATGCCTTTAAGATAAAAGCATTCCTTGTAGTCCAGATAGCCCATGAGGTAAGAATAATGACTTCAAGAGCAAAAGGAAAATCGAGGAGTTGTTTGAGCTGAGCAACTTCATCTTGTATACTTGAGAGTGAAGGATGCCATGAGGTCCACACATATTGCCAGCATATTTGGGCAAAAGGGCATTGAAAGAAAAGGTGATCTCTTGTCTCCAAAACTTGTGAATGACACATTACACATGTGCAATCTTGTATGGAAAAAATCTCTACAACATAGCCTTGGTATTTTGCCTGTTGTTTATCAATAACCAGAAGAAAATTTTGTGCCTAAGCTGGCAACAGGTTTTCCAAAGCCATTTGATAACTGGCAAAGGTTCTGAATGTATAGATAGGAGCTTGTCAGCCTTGAAAACCTTATAAATAGTAGAACCATGGGGTATTTGCCAATATTTAGGATCCTCTGCCAACTGCATGGCTTGCAGAAAATTGATCTAGTTCCTAATACTACACATATGCCACTTCAGAGAGAGGTAGATAAAAGTGGGATGTTAAATCATTCAAAGCCCACAAAGATTCAAAACATTCCAGTTGTGAGAAAAGGAATATAGGTGAGGCTAGAGTGCCATTTTGGCTACTCATCCCAATTATCAGAACAAAAGGCATGAGGATGCTCATTCTTGTAACATCCCAAATTTTTAATTTGGAATGTTATACATTAAAGCATCATTGTATATCATGTTTTATTGCATTTTGGTTGATCCTAGAAATTTCACGCAACTCAAGGACCTACGGAGGGAGTTGGGGATTTCGTTATTTTTCATATTTGAGTTTTTCTCGAATTATGAAAAAAGGATCGTTTGATTTTAATTATTTTTCTCTGAAATATTTCTCTTATTAAAAATAAAAGAGAGATGATAAAATGACTTCCTCAAAATAAAGAAATATCAGAGATTTAATATTAGAATCAAACAAGATTTTTATTCGGAGTTTTGTCGCTATTTTATTTGAATTAGGAAAAATATGTGTTTTTCAAAATTGCATTTTAGGCCCAAATAAATGTTCATCTTGTCCGACTTATTTTTAGAGGACGGGGAAAATTTATTTCGGGATTTTTGGAGCCCGTTTAGTATTTCTTCTCTTTCTTTTTTCTGCATGTCGAAATTATTAAAAAAAAGTCAACCGACTTAGGGCCGTACTCGGCCAGGACTTCTCGGGCCGGCCTTTAAAGCCCGATGCCCCGATCCGCCCCAGCCACCCGAAACCCTAGCCCGCCGCCGCCCGATCCGCCGTCGCCGCCCCGCCGCCGCCACCTCGCCTCGCGCGCCGC
>NC_041392.1:487341388-487361803 GCF_002162155.2 Triticum dicoccoides | reverse complement strand
CGCGCCGCCCCGTGCCGGAGCCCGCCGCCGCCCCGCCGGAGCCCCACGCCGCCGCCGACCCGCCGGAGCCCGCCGGAGTTCGAGGTAGTCGCCTGTTTTTTTTTAAACCGATCGGTTTTATTTCGTAAACCCTAGATCCGTTTTCTTTTTAGATCCGGTTCAACTTATTTTTTCGATTTAGTTATTTAGCGAACGCCCGTTTTTACATTCGGTTTACGAACGGTTTTCACCATTTAGCAGCAGACAGCGAACGTTCGTTCGTTAGCCTGTTCGTCAGTTTTTCTTTTTCTCGGATTTTCCACGATTATTTTCGATCGCGATTTCTAATCCGATTTTCGTTCTAGTATAACTTTTCGCTCGTTTATCGAAATCAGGCGATTCAAGCGCCTAGAGTTTCGCCTCGAAACCCTCTTTTCGTTTAACCAACTTAAACAAGTTTTTGCTACTGTAAAATTTGACCTAGGTCCAGATTAGTAAACGAAGCTTGTTTCTCTCGCCGTTTGAGTTTTGTTGTTTCGTTTGATTTGATTTTTTTTGCAAACCGGAGGTCTTAAGTTGAACTTTCTGGTTAGATCTCTTATTTGAGTTTTACCCGTGCTTTTGCTTGATTGCTTATTGTGTGCTTGTTTGATTGCGATAGAGTACCCGGAGTGCGAAGCGTGCTACATCGAGTCTCTAGGTTTCACGGATCATCAGCAGGCAAGTAACACTTTGATCATACCTCTTACTACCCAGTTTTCATTGCATTAGATCAACTCTCAAACATTGCATGGTTAGGATTTGAATTAAATTGTGGGGTTTGGGAAGTAGATGAGGTAGTACCTATTCACCTGTTTATTATCAAACCTTGTTACTTCTACGTTGCTTATATTGCTATGCTATGCTAGTAGACGTGGATTGGGTTTGAGTGTTTCATGACAGATGTGAGATTGTTAATTTAATGGTTCAACTAAGGTGGCAACTTTAATACACATCTGGGTGGATTGAGGCACCTGGGGAACCTAGTGATTGCCTGTATTTTTGGAAATCCCGGGGTACCGTGTGATTTTCATATGGACTGTCACCCAGGCTCAAATGGATCATAAGATTATTCATACTGGAAACTTCCGTGTGCAGCCACATGCCATTATGGGCTCTGGCATAGTTGATTAAGTTGTGTGAACTCTTATAGTGGTGGACTAGCAGATGTAGGGGATGTAGGTGTACCGGTCTACCCATCGTAAGGTGCTAACACTTCTGAAAGACTGTGTCTCGGTCATCCGTTTCTCAAACACCTTGTAGTGCGAGAAATCCAACGGAGGCGATCGGGTCTTGTGGGGAAAAGTGCACAAACCTCTGCAGAGTGTATAAACTAATCATGGTTAGCCGTGTCCCCGGTTATGGACATTTTGAGTATCTAGTTCTTGGATTTTCATGTGGATCTCATCACTCTTAATATAACTTGATTGGGTTTAATGATGATTACTTTTAATTGGGATTGAGTTGGGTGAACCTTCTCAATGTTTAACAACTACCATGATAGTTAAATAAAATTTATTCCTTTGCAGTAGGGAAAAACTGGCTTTACGCAAAAACATTTCAACCATACAGCCTCCACCAGCCATATATGCATATAGTGATAGCTTTATTCTGTTCATTACTCTCTTGTGTTACATTGCCATCATATTCTATGTGCTGACCTGTTTTCGGGCTGCAACGTATCATGTTGCAGACTTTTCAGACATGAGTAAGGAGCATTAGGTCATGGTCTTTCACTCAATGATGCCGTTGGAGTTGATGGACTCACTTTATCTTCCAAGCCTTTCGCTGTTATCGTATTATATGGCCTTAAGCCATATTTATTGTAGTAAGTTCTCTTTTGAGACATTTGATGTAATAAGTGTATGATTGCCACTCTGTTATAAATCCTTCAAGTACTGTGTGTGTCAGCATTACCGATCCAGGGATGACAGTTATACACAAAGATCAGACTGTTTGAGGTCTGGTCGCTACAATTCTAAAGGGTGCAAGTAGCAAATTCCTTATGTGTTAGTAGTAATTTCAAATAATCTATCCACCAGAAAAAACAATTGTGTAGTGTGACAGAATTTATGATAATAAACTTACCATATCAGATGTACTCATGGAATATCCATATGATTGATGAATTTATGTATCATTTTTATCAGTAGGCATGTGTTATGAGTAACTATATTTAAAATTCCTATACCTCCTTTGTTCTTGGGTCTACAGATCATATCCCGAGCAGTCAATGGGGGATTTTTCTTTTCCAAGTCTTTGCCTCTCCAAAAAATATGCCTTATGTACTTTTCCATTTGCTCAATAATACCTTTATAGAGGAGAAGAAAACTCATAATAAAAGTGGAGAGTGAAGATAAAACTGCATTGACCATAAGTAGTCTCCCATCATAGCTTAAGTATTGTGAGCAAACAGATAATATTCTATAGATCCTATCAATAATGTACATGAAGTGCTCCATATTTGGCTTTGTGAAACTAAGGGGAGCGCCAAGATATGTGAAAGGGAAGGAGCTAATGGCACATCCAAGAGGTTGGACTGTTCCTGCATTTGCTCCTCGTTTACATTGATTGGAAGCATGTTGGAATTCTAATAATTTACCTTGAGACCATAGGCTTTTGAAAAGAGATCCACTAAGTGCTTGAGATGTCCCAACTGTTCTGAACATGCATGCATGATAATTAGAGTGTCATTTGCATATTGCAGAATAGGGAAATCGGGACAAGAATGAAACCTAATAGGTCGATGTATGAGGTTCCTTTGCATGGCATCATTCAAGATTGTGTGCAAAAAATCAACTACAAGTACAAACAACATAGGAGACAGAGGATCCCCTTGCCTCACTCCTCATCTACACTTGAATTTAACTCCAGGAATTCCATTGAGTAGAACTAGTGAAGTACCAGAGCCCAGTATCTGTTGAATCCAAGATCATAATTTATTCAAAAGCCTTTTGTTGCAAAATTGCTAGTACCATGACATGCTCTATTTTGTCAAAAGCATTTTTGAAATCTAGTTTCAGAACAACAATAGATTTCTTACTTTTATGGCACTTAAAAAAGAATTCATAGGCCCATGCAATACAATCTTGAATTGTCCTTGAACATATTGCAATTTGTCGGACAGGAGTTTAGTCAACAAATTGATTGTGTAGCTGAGGAGAGAAATGGGCCTAAAATCATTCAACCCTGAAGCTCCATATTTCTTTGGAATGAGGATTATTAAAGAGTTGTTGATACTCTGCAAACAAAGACCTCTCTTTGGAACTGGTCACAAAGATCATAAAAGCCATGTTTAATAACGGGCTAACATTTTTTGGTAAAGTTTGTGTTAAATGCATGTGGGTCAGGAATTTTATGAGAAGGAAGGTCCTTGATGACATCATCAATTCCATCTTTGTAAAAGGAGCTTCTAAAAAAGATAAATCATGATGTACTTGTATAAGACCAAGCAGCTCGAGTGGGATGTCAAATACTGTCTGATTGACCTAATCTTTCTTGAAGCATCATGGAGGAGCACAACCTTAACCTCATGCCCAAACACTTCCACTCCATCTGCCCCCTTAGAGAGAAATGCAATCATGTCTATGCTGAATTGTAGCCAAGGCATGGAAAAATTGAGAGTTTTCACTACCTAAAGTGAGACATTTAATTTTACCCCTCTATTGCCAATAAGCCTTTTATTGATGAATTAGATCATATAAGTGTGTTGTCAAGTCCCTTCTTAAGTCAGCCTCTAGTGAAGAAAGATCTCTAGAACTTTCTAATGCATCAAGCATGGAGATCAAAGCATTGACAAAAGAAATATCCTCCTTTAGTTCAGACGGAGTTTTAGCCCATGTCTAGAGATTTTTCCTATGAATCTTCATCTCGGCATTTATCCCCTTTGCCACATCTGCATAGTGAATGCTTGGCTTCCAAACAGATTCAACCAAGGGTAGGAAACTGCCATGGTCAATCCACCAACTTTTAAATCTGAAAATTGTACTTATAGGCATATAATCCTGAATACGAATAATACATGGCATGTGATCTGAGGTTGTCATAGCCAAAGGGGGTGCCATGGTGTTGAAAAAATGACAGAGTCCAAGTAGCATATGTGAAAAACTAGTCCAACCTTTCCAACAAAGGGTTGTCTTGCATATTACTCCATGTATATTTCCTACCCTTAAGGGGATGTTGATGAGTGTTATTTTTACGCTCCTCTAACCTGAGTTTAAGCCAAAATATTTCATTAAAACCGAGATATTTGCTCCAATATTGCTACTAATGACTAATGAATGCATAGGATTTCAAATATCCAGTCTTTATTTTGTTTCCATAGGAAATATACTATTTATGGACGAAATCAAGCCAATACATGGAAAGGACTAAAGTGGAGATAAAGGTGATCAAGTGGGAGGCGCACCAGAGGAAAAATAGCAAAATATGGCCTTCCATATGAGCAAAAGATGGCCTTCCATATGAGCAAAAGATGGCCTTCCATACGATCGTGCCCGCTCGTATGGGCGGTTATAGCGCATGGAAACCGAGGCATCTGATCTACCTAAAGAACCTTTATAAAGGGCCCGACACCAATTGAGCAACATGGCATCGCAGAACAAGCCAGTCATCTTCACCATAGCCATCTCCATCAACCCTAGCCCTGCCATTTCCCATCTCCATAGCCACAACCTTCACCACCATCATAGTTCTCAGCAATCTATTCATACTTGTAATCATGTATCACACACGACATCCATTATAAGACATATTATAAATTAATCAATTTGTATGATGTTCTTCGATGAGTTCGTTGTGTGATCTAATCTCCATGTGTGAGTAGTTCGGTAAGGTCATGGGTTGAGTCAAGGGCCTCGCAACCCGATGCATTTGTTGGAGGAATCGATGGAAGTATTTTGAATTAATGTCTTGTATGTGTAGCATAAAATTGTTCCACAGTTGTCTCTTGTATCATTCACGTTCGTCATCCCTGCAGGTACCCAGGATCATGGAGAGTGAGTCGCGGAGAGGATGATAACCCACAAGTATAGGGGATCACAACAGTTTTCGATGGTAGAGTATTCAACCCAAATTTATAGATTCGACACAAGGGGAGCCAAAGAATATTTGAAGGTATTAGCAGCTGAGTTGTCAATTCAACCACACATGGAGATTAATTATCTGCAACAACGTGATCAGTAGCAAAGTAATATGATAGTTTGGATAATAGTGACAGCAGTAACAGTAACGGTAACAGTGATAGCAGTAGTTTTGTAACAAGTGCAACAATAACAACAACAGTAGTAACTTAGCAAGATCAATATAAGATAAATTTGTAGGCATTGGATCGGTGACTTGTTGGATGATATTCATCATGAGACAGTAATAACCTAGGGCGATACAACACTAGCTCTAGTTCATCAATGTAATGTGGGCATGTATTCCGCAAATAGTCATACGTGCTTATGGAAAGAACTTGCATGACATCTTTTGTCCTACCCTTCCGTGGTAGTGGGGTCCAATTGGAAACTAAGGGATATTAAGTCCTCCTTTTAATAGAGAACCAGAACAAAGCATTAACTAAAAGTGCAACCATCCCTGGGTGGTTTTGGTAATTCCTAACAACATGTAGCTCATTGAACTAATTCTCTTTCAAGATGATCATTTCAGAAAGTTCAATGATTGGCATGGCATGCACTAGGAATCTGGACCCCTCAAAATGCTAAGGACACATATTGGAAAAAACTCAAGACTCTACATTTTCATTTTAGTGATCAAAGATCACATTGAGTCCATAGGAAAAGCCAATACTATTAAAAGGGGGTGAGGTGTTGCTTAATGGCTTGCTTGCTCAAAATGCTTAGTGATATGCTAATACGTCTCCGTCGTATCTACTTTTCCAAACACTTTTGCCCTTGTTTTGGACTCTAACTTGCATGATTTGAATGGAACTAACCCGGACTGACGTTGTTTTCAGCAGAATTACCATGGTGTTATTTATGTGCAGAAACAAAAGTTCTCGGAATGACCTGAAACTTCACGGAGCAACTTTTTGGAAAATATAAAAAATACCTGCAAAAGATGAAGGCCAGAGGGCCCACCACCTGTCCACGAGGGTGGGGGGCGTGCCTGCCCCCCTAGGGCGTGCACCCCTACCTCGTGGGCCCCCTAGAGCTCCTCCGACTCCAACTCCAACTCTATATATTGTGTTTCAGGGAGAAAAAAATCAGAGAGAAGAATTCATCGCGTTTTACGATACGGAGCCGCCGCCAAGCCCTAAAACCTCTCGGGAGGGCTGATCTGGAGTCCGTTCGGGGCTCTGGAGAGGGGAATCTGTCGCTATCGTCATCATCAACCATCCTCCATCACCAATTTCATGATGCTCACCACCGTGCGTGAATAATTCCATCGCAGGCTTGCTGGACAGTGATGGGTTGGATGGGATCTATCATGTAATCGAGTTAGTTTTGTTAGGGTTTGATCCCTAGTATCCACTATGTTCTAAGATTAATGTTGCTATGACTTGGCTATGCTTAATGCTTGTCACTAGGGCCCGAGTGCCATGATTTCAGACCTGAACCTATTATGTTTTCATCAATATATGAGAGTTCTAGATCCTATCTTGCAAGTCTATAGTCACCTATTATGTGTCATGATCCGTTAACCCCGAAGTGACAATAATCGGGATACTTACCGGTGATGACCATAGTTTGAGGAGTTCATGTATTCACTATGTGTTAATGCTTTGTTCCGGTACTCTATTAAAAGGAGGCCTTAATATCCCTTAGTTTCCGTAAGGACCCCGCTGCCACAGGAGGGTAGGACAAAAGATGTCATGCAAGTTCTTTTCCATAAGCACGTATGACTATATTCGGAATACATGCCTACATTATATCAATGAACTGGAGCTAGTTCTGTGTCACCCTAGGTTATGACTGTTTCATGATAAACCGCATCCGGCATAATTCTCCATCACTGATCCATTGCCTACGAGTTTTCCATATATTGTTTTTCGCTTATTTACTTTTCCGTTGCTATTGCTATCATCACTACAAAATACCAAAAACAATTACTTTTGCTATCATTACCTTTGGTACCGTTACCACTACTATCATATTACTTTGCTACTAAATACTTTGCTGCAGATATTAAGTTTCCAGGTGTGGTTGAATTGACAACTCAGCTGCTAATACTTGAGAATATTCTTTGGCTCCCCTTGTGTCGAATCAATAAATTTGGGTTGAATACTCTACCCTCGAAAACTATTGCGATCCCCTATACTTGTGGGTTATCAAGACTATTTTCTGGCGCCGTTGCTGGGGACCATAGCTCTATTGTTTGAGTCACTTGGGATTTATATCTGCTTATCATTATGAAGAACTTGAGAGATCCAAAAACCAAGATTTATCCCTCAACTACGAGGGGAGGTAAGGAACTGCCATCTAGCTCTGCACTTGATTCACCTTATGTTATGAGTAAGCTTGCGACACCTAAACCTACTTCTGCTATTCGTTCTGATATGTCGCATGTCATTGATGATGCCACTTCTGCTATGCATGATACTTATGATGAAAGTACTTCTATGCTTGATACTACTGTGCCACTTGGTGAATTTCTTGATGAACAACTTGCTAGTGCTAGATAATATGAAAATATTGAATATGATAATACTGATGAAATAGATGATGAAGACTTGCCTGTTATTCCTGTGGGTTATGTTTTTATAAAGAAGCTTCTTTAGCTATTTTAGCTTGCAAAGATAGATACGAACTTAAGAGGTTATTAGCTAAATGGAATCAACAATCTCTAAATGCTAGAATGAAACCTAACCCTGCTTTTGCTACTTCACCTATTTGTGTTACCGATAAGGATTATGAATTCTGTGTTGATCCTGATATAATTACTTTGGTTGAATCTGATCCTTTTCATGGCTATGAATCTAAAACTGTTGTGGCACATCTTACTAAATTAAATGATATAGCTACCCTGTTCACTAATGATGAGAGAACTCGCTACTTTTATATCCTTAAAATATTTCCGTTCTCATTAAAGGGTGATGCTAAGATATGGTTTAATTCTCTTGATCCTGGTTGTGTGCGTAGTCCCCAGGATATGATTTATTACTTCTCTGCTAAATATTTCCCTGCTCATAAGAAACAAGCTGCTTTAAGGGATATATATAATTTTGTGCAAATTGAAGAAGAGAGTCCCCCACAAGCTTGGGGGAGGTTTCTCCAATTACTTAATGCTTTGCCTAATCATCCTCTTAAGAAAAATGAAATACTTGATATTATAATGGACTAACCGATGCTTCCATAGATTACCTAGATAGTTGTGCTGGTTCTGTTTTCAGGGAAAGAACATCGGATGAAGCTGAAATTCTATTGGATAATATGTTGACAAATGAAAATAATTGGACACCTCCGGAGCCAATTCCTGAGCCAATTCCTAAACCAACTCTGAAGAAGAGGGGTATTCTATTTCTTAGTCCTGAAGATATGCAAGAGGCAAAGAAATCTATGAAAGAAAAAGGTATTAAATCTGAAGATGTTAAGAATTTACCTCCTATTGAAGAAATACATGGTCTTAATTTACCGCGTGTTGAAGAAACATATGATCTTGATCCATCACCTATTGAAGAAACTCGTGGTCTTGATAACCCGACACAGGTAGTAAAGGTAAATTCTCTCTATAGATATGATAAAGCTGAAATCCCATTTACTAAATTTGCTAGCCCATGCTTAGATGAGTTTGATAAATTTATGGCTAAGCAAGAAGATTTTAATGCTTATTTTGGTAGACAATTGAAATACAATTCAAATATGCTTGAACACGTGGGTGATTATATGGCTAATGTCAAAGGTGAACTTAAACTTATTAGCAAACATGCTTCCATGGTTACCACTCAAGTAGAACAAGTACTTAGAGCTCAAAATGATTTGCTCAATGAATTGAATAGTAAGAATGTGGCTACTAGAACTGGTAAAATGACTCAGGAATCTTTGTATCCTGAAGGCCACCCTAAGAGAATTGAGCAAGATTCTCACAGAAATAATGTAGATGCACCTAGTCCTTCTAAAAGGAAGAAAAAGAAAAATGATAGGACTTTGCATGCTTCTAGTGAACCTATTGCTGAAACACCTGAGAATCCAAATGATATTTCTATTTCTGATGCTGAAACACAATCTGGTAATGAACCTGAAACTAGTGATAATGTTAATGATAATGTTCATGTTGATACTCAACCTAGCAATGATAATGATATAGAAATTGAACCTGCTGTTGATCCTGATAACCCACAATCAAAGAATCAACATTATGATAAGAAATAATTTCTTGCTAGGAAACACGGTAAGGAAAGAGAGCCTTGGGTTCAGAAACCCATGCCTTTTCCTCCCAAACCATCTAAGAAAAAGGATGATGAGGATTTTGAGTGCTTTGCTGAAATGATTAGACCTATCTTTTTGCGTATGCGATTAACTGATATGCTCAAAATGAATCCTTATGCTAAGTATATGAAAGAAATTGTTACAAATAAAAGAAAGATACCGAAAGCTGAAATTTCCACCATGCTTGCTAATTATACTTTTAAGGGTGGAATACCAAAGAAACTTGGAGATCCAGGAGTACCCACTATACCATGCTCCATTAAAAGAAACTATGTTAAAACTGCTTTATGTGATCTTGGATCCGGTGTTAGTGTTATGCCTCTCTCTTTATATCGTAGACTTGATTTGAATAGTTGACACCTACTGAAATATCTTTGCAAATGGCTGATAAATCAACTGCTATACCTATCGGCTTTTGTGAGGATGTGCTTGTTGTAGTTGCAAACGTTACTATTTTAGCGGACTTTGTTATTCTTGATATTCCCAAGGACGATAGTATGTCTATTATTCTTGGAAGACCTTTTTTGAACACTGCAGGGGCTGTTATTGATTGCACTAAAGGCAATGTCACTTTTCATGTTAATGGTAATGAGCATATGATACACTTTCCGAGGAAACAACCTCAAGTCCACAGTATCAATTCTATTGGAAAAAATCCATCAATTATTTTTGGAGGTTTTGAATTTCCTCTTCCCACTGTCAAGAATAAATATGATATTCTTATTATCGGGGATGTGCATATCCCCATTGAGGTAACATAGTGTTATTCGAAATTTCTCCGGTTCCATGTTACTCGGAATGAGTTTGTTAACAAGACCCGATCAACCTTGTTAGTGGATTCCTTTTGATGAGCATGAGATGGATGAAACTAGAAGGCACAACCTTCTGTATCCCACTTTCACTTTCTGTTATTTATATTAAATAAAATAAAAATAGTATTTTCTATCTGTTATCTGAATTATCCATGCAATATAAAAATACCCCGAAAATAAAAGTTCTCCAAATGCCCTCAATTTTAAATATAATTTTTTCTAGAATATTTGAGAATATCTGGCACTAAGAACACAGCAGGGGGGTCACCCACCTACCCACAAGGGTGGAGGGCGCGCCCCCTGCCTCGTGGGCCCACGGTGGCCCTCCTCCACTTATCCTTTCACCCACACACTCCTTCTTCCTCCCACAAACACGAACAACTAGCTCAAACCCGAGTCCAAGCTCGTTTTGCTGCCATTTTCGATCTCCTTGCTCAAAGCACCTCTCACAAAACTGCTTGGGGAGATTGTTCCTTGGATGTGACTCCTCCATTGGTCCAATTAGTTTTTGTTCTAGTGCTTTATTCATTGCAAATTTTTGCTGCCTAGGTGACCATGTTCTTGAGCTTGCATGTCAAATTTATATGGTTCCAAGTAGTTTTGATGCATGATATAGGCTCTAGGCACTTGTAGGAGTAGTTGCTATCAATATTATTGAGTTTGGTTCACTTTTATTTTGAAGTTACTAAAAAATTTCAGAATTTTTCAGAGGAAGAAATATGCTTAGGAAAATGTTCCAAGGTGGTTCTTCAAGGAAACAAGGACCCAGGCTTGCAATGCGTGATGCTGATGATGAGCCACCAAGAGACGCTCTAGTGCGTCCTTGTGAATGGCCTTCTGAGGACTTTATGGATCAAGCAGGAATGAAGGAAGAATTTAACGCATATTTGCGTAACGCTGATCTTGTGAGCTTCGAGGAAGAGAAGTGCATCTAGTATCACCAGCTCACTAGTTCCTTTATGAGGAGGTTTGAATTTTCATCTTCACGTAATTCTCCAACTGTCTTGTTTGATCTTTATGAAAATTCTTACACTATGGACTTAGAGGATTTTACCACTGCTTGCAAACTTCCACAATGGGGTAGTATCAGGGATCCTCGCAAATCTGAATTTAGAGATTTTCTTGCTAGTATAAGTGTGGGAGAATCTAGGGATATAACACAAGCTACCATAGGGAGCATTCACTTTCCGGCTATACATTATTTTGCTCTCTTCATAGGTAGATGCATTAATGGTAAAGATGAAGCATGTCACATGTGTGTCCCTGACCTTAGTATTCTTAGGAGTGCTGTGTTAGATAAATCTTATAATTTGGGAGCCATTATTGCATGTATGTTGCATCTTAATAGATTTAATGGAGATTTCTTTGGAGGAATTTATGCAACCCGCATAGCTAATTTTCTTGGTATAGCCATATGCGAAGATGATATTGAATTACCCCCTGCTTACCTAGACATTAATGCTATGGTTCACCAGTAGTTTGTCGAGAGGAATGAATCACCTCTCCAGTATCGACTAATCTTTGACAGACGCCGTGATGTCCATATTACTCTCCCTGCTCCTGCCTTCTTTGATCATCCGACAAAAGGAAGATATGTTATTACCAGAGAGGAGGCAGACACTACAAAAAAATACACTTCCGCGATGATACGTGTTTGTCACAGTAGGTCGCGTTTTCTGTCATGCATGTACATCCATGACGATTTTATGACAGAATCAAGATAGTCA
The DNA here is from genome assembly GCF_002162155.2 of Triticum dicoccoides. Lineage (NCBI taxonomy): Eukaryota > Viridiplantae > Streptophyta > Magnoliopsida > Poales > Poaceae > Triticum > Triticum dicoccoides. The sequence continues at coordinate 487,349,875 of NC_041392.1, read as the reverse complement.
TACCTGTGCTGTCGTAGAAGTGTTCCATGACATTACCAAAATTATCATCAGGAAGTGTCCACTTCCATGACGATAAATTACGCGTCATAGAAGTGCTTTCATCAAGGGTGACCGACATGTGGCATCCACCGTAACAGAACGCCGTTAAGCTATCAGGTCGGGTTTTGGATCCGATAACCCGTTAACAGCCCCGACCAATGGGGATTTTCCACGTGTAAAATCATCATTGGCTGGAGGAGACACGTGTCACGTCTGCGTTGGCACAGGTGTCACTCATCCAATGGGCGAGACACGCCTATGATATGTTGACACGTGGACCGGCCCATCAAGTTTAAATGGGCCGGCCCAACTGAAGGCCCACAAGATTTTGCGGACCATAATGGGCCGGCCCAGCTAAAGGCCCACAAGATTTTGCGGGCCATAATGGGCCGGCCCAGGTAAAGGCCCACAAGATTTTTGTGTGCCATAATGGGCCGGCCCAGGTAAAGGCCCACAAGATTCTTGCGGATCATAATGGGCCGGCCCAGCTAAAGGCCCACGAGATTTTGCCGACATTAATGGGCCAGCCCAGCTGTAGGCCCACAAGATTTTGAGGACCCTAGTAGGCCGGCCCATTAACTGGCTGTCATGTTTTGGGTCAAATACCGGCCCATATTTGATCCGGTCCATTAATGGCCTACCACGCTCCGGGCCTAATAGTGGCCCATATGAGATCCAGCCCATTAAAAGCCTACCATGTTCTGGGCCAAATTACGGCCCAGATCAGGTCCGGCCCTTTAAGAGGCTTTGGGCTCAATTATGGCCCATATCAGATTCGGCCCGTCAACTGGACACTATGCTTTTGGGCCCACTTGCTAAATGCCCACTTAGTAATTCGGCATGATATTAGTTTTGGCCTGTTAAGGGTCCGTTTAACATTTCGGCCCTATATTAATTTTGGCCTGTTAAGGGCCCGTTTAACATCTCGGCCCTTTATTAATTTCGGCCTGTTAAAAGCCCGTCATATAGTCGGGCCTAACTACGGTCCGGTTTGCATCCGGCCTGCTCGCAGCCGATATCTGATTGGGCCAAACAAGGACCGAGATAATTTTGGCCTGTTAAAAGCCCGTGATTTGATTCACACAATCATGGGCCAGGGTTCATTTCGGGCTGCTGCTGGCCCGTGAGCTGTTCGACATGTTTCAGGCCCAACCTACATCGTGATTGCATGACGGCCCGATTATGTACCGTAATTTTACGGTTTGGCCGGTTTACTGCGAAGACAGGATATATATATATATACATACATATATATATATATATATATATATATATATATATATATATATATACAGTAAAATAACCGCAGCATCATGAATAATAAAAAACCTAGACTATACAATAAAGAAATTACGGCATATTACATCCACTGGGCATCAAAGTTCGCCACTATGATAATAAAGCACAAGCAGACAGCAGATTACATACACTGGGCATCAAAGATCGCCACCAGTGCAAATAAACACGCCGACAAAATAATATACAAAACCGACAGCACTTCAATAGATTTCAAGAAAGGTTAGCCCTACTGGGGAGCTGCAGCGCAAGCAGCTGAGCAAGATGATGAGATTGCGCTTGTTCAACACTTATATCTTCCTCACTCTGAAAGATAAACAAGCAGACAGATGACAGGTTTTGCACATAAAAGTATCAGTGCTGACAATTCATCACATTTCTTACTGACGAATAAAGTGACACAGTTTAAAATTGCATTAACACAATATGGTATTGTTCAGGTCAAGACATGGCAGGAAATGACATTGTGGAGGAGTTGGCAGCTTCACGACACCACTGGATTACTGATCAAGAACTCATAAGTACCAATGGTTAGTGTGCTGTCAATTTATACCATTTCAGATTGGCAAATAAAGAGATGATTTAAATAATAGTAGAATGATATGACATTGTTCATAGTTAAGACATTGCAGAATATGACATTGTGCTGTAGTGTGTAGGTTCACCACACCACTGGATTACGGATGAAGAACAGAAGCATACATGCAGTGCAAAAGAAGATCACTTGCTCCGTATAGTTTAATTTACATGGTATGAAGAAGGAACTTGGTTGTACAACTGAAAACTTAAATTGAGAAAGGACAAACTTTTGTTTATGAACTACATAATAAACTTTAAACAAGCAATTTGATGCAAACACCAAAAATAAATAGTTGTTGCAGTCATGCCTAAACAAATATATACAACAAAGTTTAAAGGCTTGAGATGGACAAACTTACATTATTGGTGAAGACAGGCTCTATAAAGGCCTTATCCATGCTGATGGGGGGTGGGGGCAATTCAAGAAGTTTACCACATAATCTTCTTCAAAAGCATTGCCTTTATTCTACATTTTGTTAAGAGTAAATAGAGATGTGATAATATACAAAAAAATGGAGAATATTTAAGATAAGATGAAGAGTGATGCTACATAACCAAGTAGCTATAAATGTAAGTGCAGCGATACAGGCAAAAGGTACAGCCAAGAGCAATGCACAGCTAAACTTCTTCAGTACCAACCTTATGGTAAGAGTAAATATAGATCTGATGTGTAGAAAATGGAGGGCAAAGGAAAATAAGCTGTAGAGTGATGGTACATGAGCAACTACCTGTCATTATAAGTACACTGATAAAGGACAACATGTACTTACAAGAACAATGCAGAGCTAAAAAAACATTGGCATTTGATATATTCTACACTAATGTCACCATTCATACAAATCAGATAATTTGGAGCGAACAATTGATAAGCAAGCTATCATGCATACTGCTATCACATAATGAACCAGGTATGTATACAAGTACAGTGATACAGGACAACAGGTACTAACAAGAGCAAAGAAGCGGGCAACAAATTTGCGATATCCTGTCGTTCTTGTCAAACCGGAATTCTTCTTCGAGCAGATTTCCTGCAAAAAACATCCGTAAGGCACATGCGGAAAAGTAAAAGTTCAAATTGTCATGTGATTTCATAGACAGTACCTCATCCTGGGAACGAGACCAGTGCATAACAAGGTTTTTCCATTCAATGTCTTCTAAATTTAGCACAGGAGACTTCACCAGAAATTCGTTTATAGACTTGCCATCAAAGTGTGATTTCCTTAGGTAACAGCGATACTGCTGCAATGCTTCCTTGAAAAGCACAAGCAAGCTTTGCTCGTCATGACTATCCAGATTGACCCTCGCCTAGTTACAACAATGTAATGTAAATCATTGATGTGTTCAATCAGCAGAAAACAGGAAAATAATAACCATGAATAATAGCACTTACACGTAAGTTGGACAGGAAGATGTGAAAATGGTGTTTGTCTTCACAATAATCTTCCCATGATGGGAATATATGCACATAGTCCCTAACAACATTGAAAGCACTGTCTTTTAAACTGAGAATAAATGGAATGGGGTTCCAATCTGCAGGAATTGGCCGTCTCTGCAGTTGGGATAGGTCTTCGGCCGGTGGACTTGTTGTACTTTTTGCCAGAGTGGGATTTTTCTGTGGTACAGCTGGTGCTATGGCAAATGAAATCGGTATACCTTTTGCTGGAGTGCAGGTCCTGTGTGGGGCTAGTGGTGTGGCCAGTGAAGTATGGGTACAGTCTTCTGGAGTCAGTCCTACGTTTTGTGTCACTGGTTGTACAACCAATATAAGTGGGGTGCTGTCTGATTTCTCCGGCACCACCATGTTTTTCAAGGACTTTGCTGGTGCTCCTTCAGGTCCGACAATCACCCTCTTCCTTTTTGATGTCTGATGCACAAGAACAGCATTTGAGTGGAAAAACATGGTATGATGATAGATGGAATATGTATTGATAATGGATGGGCATGGCATATCGACATATATGATGAGTAAACTAAGCAGATGGCGGTGCAACAAAGTAGAAGAAATGCAAGACAACATATGCAAGATACCCGCAAACAATAAAACATTGCCAAATTAGAACATGCACCTTGATGGGTGAACAGGACAGGCCATCTGCCTTTGACTCCTCGAGGTTAGAATAGTCATTAGGATCATATTCTGAACAAGAATCAACAGGTGGGGAGCGTATGAGTTTCATTGCATCCAGAATGGCACTCAATGCCTTGGTGCCAATTTTGTAAGTCATTGCAGTGTTTAGCTTCAAGAGTGGACTGCTGCTAGTGCGACACAAAGCAGCTACATAGATCATAGTGGATATAACGGGAAAACCTTTAGCATCATAGTAAAATCAGCAAAGTGGAACTTGCTGGAATATATGTGCTAGTATTGCCAGTACGGCTAGAAAGGCTTCAGATACCAGCTCTCTTCAAGTGAAGGTGCGGTACTGTTAATATTAGTGTAACTCTCAAAGGCGACACAGCTCCCCGCATTTCCTTGCTATTCTTATAGGATTCAAGTGGGCAAGCCACTACAAATCCTATTCCTATGTTTACAAGATCCTACGAATCAAAGAGGCTCAAAGTGTCCATCACAACCGACCGTATAGACCTCTACACTGCAAATGTCCCTGCTAATCTTCAGTACAAGGAACATACTGTACTACTATCATACTCCCTCCGTTCCAAAAAATAAGTCTTGGTAGAGATTTCCACTATGGATCACATACAGATGTACCCAGATACATTTTAGAGTGTAGATTCACTCATTTTGCTCCATATGTAGTCCATGGTGGAATCTATACAAAGACTTGTATTTATGAACGGATAGAGTACATATTAAAGAAGAACGGAAGAGGAACATGGTAAAGAAGAGCAAGCAGATTTTGGATAATAAAATGTTGGTTGCACAGTGCCCACACATGATGAACCAGAGCGCATTAAGAATGCAACTCCCAGCTGTCTCTCGACCATTTCAGGCGGTTGGATGAAGATCCTACGTCTCCTAACCCTTCTTCTTCCTCATCTCTGATTCTTCCCATACAGAACACCGCACGGGCCGCCGACCAGACCACCGGCACCCACCGCCTGTGTTCCTCCGCCACCCCCACCCCCCACCCCAACCCCCACCCGCGTCGAGTTTTCTTCATTCGGCGAGGCTCCACAACCACCCGAGCCCCTTCGATCGCACCGGCGAACTCCGGCGAGCTCTGAAAAATCGACTGACCCAATTTTGAAATTTAGTCTACTGTGATTTAACTAGTGTGGAATATAAAAGGGGAAAACCATAATCATTGGGAGTATAGTGTTGAGCGTGCCATGGCAGATCTGAAGGTGCAAACCGGACAAAGGCAACTTCACAACCAAGACAAGAAATCAGAGTAAAGCACTGGTGATCTATTTTCTTGTTGCGATAAATAAGTTGAGCAGATACGAAAGAGTACCGCCTCTGGTGCGGCTCCGTGTATGCATCTGCTGAGAATTCGACGGTGCTGCGGTAGCGATGGCCGTCGGTGGCGTGGAAGCAGATCTAGGAGGGTAGATGGTGGCGGCGGGGCGCGATGGACGAGACGGTTGTAGGAGCGGCGCCGACAAGGTGGACGACAGCGGGGATGAAGCGAGAGGACGGGATGCAAGGATCCCGGTCCGAAGCCGTGGATGAGAGAGGTCGATCTCTTGTAATGGACGGCAGCGTCGGGGTATCAGCTCCGGCATGGTGGAGGAGGACGGCGGTGGATGGGGTGGCGGACGGCGGTGGACGGAGGAGGGTGGGGTGGAGAGGGTGTTTTGGCGCCCACGAAGTACGAATGGGGAAAAGGGAGGTAGAGAGGAAGGGGGGAACCATGTATTCAGGGCGCGCTTGTCTCAAATGCGAGGAAATTTACAGACCTAGCCCCCGTTTCAAATTTCTACTACATCACAGCAACATTAGTCCGTTGGGGATAGGACGGTAATCTCGCATACACCAAATATTTGCCGACGAGAGTTTGTTTTTGGCGCCCACTGTGTATGAATATGAATCAGGGAGGGAGTCAATTTCGGCCGAGGACACACTGTGTTTTGGCGCCCACCGTGCATGAATCCGGGTGAGAGGCGGTTATGTCACGTTTGGGTGAAATTACAAACCTACCCCTATCGAAACCTATAGAAATCCAGCAAATAGGCTTTGCGTGGCAGGGATAGGCAGTAGTGATTTCCATCTCGCAGATTTTGGTTTCGGGTGGTTACTGCGACTTTCCTCGCTTTGCTGAAATTTTGCGGAGTGCATGTTTACCGTGCCAACTCAATTCGAATCCCGTTTGTATTCTATTTTTTTTTCGGGCGGGATCCATTTTCAATTGGAATTACATTCTATATACATCATTTTTTATATATACTTTCAAAAGCACAACACCATTTATACATAAATATGGTTTACAAATGGCATGATCTTAGATTCATAAGGTTGTATCCATCAATTTGGATTTTCAAATATTTGAAACCACTTTATGTTGAAATCCAATATATGCATTCCTCGCTAACTGTCTCCAATTAATGTGTGTTTCATGCGGGTTTTTTTACTTCTCAAACATGTATAATGTGTTTCACACACGCAACATATAGTGTAATCCCGTTTAGACATTAATTGCATATAAACCATGCATTGTTTGTAATTGAAGAATCTATGGATCACCAATATTGATAAACTATATAACATTACACGTGTGCCCAAATTCAAATGAATATGCATGTTTGATACACCAATTTGCGTTATGATATTATCGATGTCGTGATCTCTAGTTTAAATATTTGAATCCCCTTTAATCCAGATATTCGTCTCATATAGCTATCACTCATGCTTATATAGGACTATCTCTCTGGACCTATACGCGTTCATCGTCTCTCAGGTATCTTTCGTGCTACCTGTATGTCGACAATGATCTTTTATCTTTGTAACACACTGACGGTACTCTCTCCCTCGACCTTCATCACTCTATCTCTCTCTAAGTATATCTCGCTCCCTGCTATGTGTCTCTAACTATGATTCTCCATGTGGAATCTCTTTATCTCACACAAACACAAAACTTTGTCTCCCGGGGTCTCATTTCTCTCTACTATTCCCATGTGTGCCACTCGCACACCCCTCATACAGAGATGTCTTTCGCTCCTTAGATATGAGAACCTACGACTCTTCCTCTTCAATATCTCTTTCTCACACACAAACACAAACTCTGTCTCCCAGGGTCTCATATTTCTCCATTGTTCTCTTGTATGTCGCTCACACACACCCTCTCTCCCTAGAGATATCTTGCGTTCCCTCGTATGTCTCTCTAGCTATCACTCTTGTTGTGAAATATCTTTCTCTCTCGCAGACACAAAACTCCGTCTCTCTGGATCTCATTTCTCCGTGATATCTGTTTGTATGTGACTCACATGCACCCTATCTCTACCTCTCTCACACCCACACACATAACCCAGCCTTCTGATCCACTCGACTCCTATCTCTAACGCACACTAGCTAGCATATTTATCTTTCTATTTATCTATTTCTCCATCAACCTTCTTTCTCGCCCTCACTCTTGATTCCTATCACGCAAACTACATATGTTTCTCTCTACATGCAGTCAAGTGCCCTCTCACACACACATATAACTTCACCCTTTGAACCACCCGACGGTCATCTCCAACACCCAAACTAGCGGATGTCCCTCTAGCTAGCATCTCCATCTTTGTATCTATCTGTAGTTTCTCCGTCAACATTTCTTTCTCGCACGGAGTCTTGCTTCCTATCACCCACACTATATATGTCTCTCCATACATATGCATTTATAGGTTGGTCTCTTTTGCACAATCGTTGCGCCTCACTCCCTTTGCTCGCCATAGATGCATGCTCCAGCCCACGCCACTATCTCTTAAAGACAAAAACACATTCTCAATTTTCGGGCCTTCTTCCCTGCATTCTCACATGCATGCATATTGTCATACCGATCCATCTCTCCCATGTCGTTGATCTTATGACTCATGTCTTCTTTTATCTCGATCATGCGCGCGCACACACACACACATCCCACGTATACATGTATACCTCTCACACATGCACGTTCAAGGTCTCTATGTCTCCATACGTAGTTAATTACCCTCAATCCTAACACCACATCGAATCGTTCTCCTCTTTTGTGCACATAACTTCCGCCTGGATGGGTAAAACACACACTCACACTTAACAATCTCCTTCTAGCTACCCCCGCCTCTCACTCTTCCCCTATATCCTCGAAACCAATAAGACCATCCCTTTGTTTAATTCCCGCCTACATGCACCATCCATATATAGTAGTCTTCCTCGGTGTCTCTCGAACAAACACGTTCTCTCGATGTTGACTCCTCTCACGCGCACACACCTTCTCTTCCCTCCCTACGGGCATTTTCTCTCTCGCACCCCATTGTTGGTGGCCTCTGCCATAGACATCACCTCTCTATGATGAAGCCATGCACACTTAAATTACATCCGCCACAGAGGACCCCGCGACACACACACGCACACACACACACACACACACACACACGCGCGCGCGCGCGCGCGCGCACGCACCCCCCCCACACACACACTAAGACTCCATC
>NC_041392.1:487310648-487341089 GCF_002162155.2 Triticum dicoccoides | reverse complement strand
GCACGCACCCCCCACACACACTAAGACTCCATCTCTCTCTCTCTCTCACACACACAAACTAAGACTCCATCTCTCTCTCCTCTCTCTCTCTTTCTCACACACACCCCCCCACACACTAAGACTCCATCTCACACACACATGCTCTAGGTGGAGCATTTGTTCCTACCACCCTTCATCCAACCTTACCCATATGATAAACAATCACCTTTATTTAGTTTCATAACATGGACAAATTCCACTTTACTTTAGTAGTCAGCAAACTTATCATCTGTACCCTTATAAAAAAATGAGTTGGCGGTGACGGTGTGCCTGCCATCTTGTAATACAGACAGTATGATCTATATCTAAGGATAGAAAGCAAACTATGATAATTTTACAAAAGATACCCGCACCTCTCTCCACATCATTATCTCCCGCAACCTCATTGCTCAGCAATTAAAAAAGGAATAAGTCTCTGGAACAATCTAGCATGCATGGTGGCCGCTGCCGCCTGCCGGCGCCGTCCATCCCCATGCCCCTGCCCATTTCGACCACCATGCTCCACTCCTCCTCGCCTTATCTCTCATCTTTCATTTTTTCGATGACATTCTTGAGATACCAGTTTTTCGATAAAATTCTCGAGATATCATTAGTTTTTACAAATGGGATTACTCCTGCATGGGTCAATCACAATAGGTGTTTTGTAAAAAAATGCATATTGACGTTCCCTGCAATGCACGAGAATCTTGCTTGTAATTATATAACGCAAATCACGAGCAGGAAGTGACATTTTTTTGACACAACCATGTTAACATGGCCACGTAAATCACTAGCTAAAGTAAATACCATTATACTTATATCCCGATGCAAAAGGTTGAGTACATGTCCGATGTTTGGGAACGTAGTAATTTCAAAAAAATTCCTACGCACACGCAAGATCATGGTGATGCATAGCAACGAGAGGGGAGAGTGTGATCTATGTACCCTTGTAGATCGACAACGGAAGCATTTGGTTGATGTAGTCGTACGTCTCCACGGCCCGACCGATCAAGCACCGAAACTACGACACCTCCGAGTTCTAGCACACGTTCAGCTCGATGACGATCCCCGGACTCCGATCCAGCAAAGTGTCGGGGAAGAGTTCCATCAGCACAACGGCGTGGTGACGATCTTGATGCACTACCATCGCAGGGCTTCGCCTAAGCACCGCTACAATATTATCGAGGACTATGGTGGAAGGGGGCACCGCAGACGGCTAAGAATATGATCACGTGGATCAACTTGTGTGTCAAGGGGTGCCCCCTGCCCTCGTACATAAATGATCAAGGGGAGGAGGCCGGCCGGCCCTCTATGGCGCGCCAAGGAGTCCTCCTCCTCCTAGTAGGAGTAGGACTCCTACTAGGAGGGGGAAAGAAGTGGGGAGGGAGAGGGAAAGGGGGGGGGGCGCCGCCCCCCTCTCCTAGTCCAATTCGGACCAGGGGGGAGGAGGCGCGCGGCCCACCTTTGGCTGCCCCTCTCTCTCTCCACTAAGGCCCATATGGCCCATTACTTCTCCGGGGGGGGGTCCGGTAACCCTCCGGCTCTCCGGTTTTCTCCGAAATCACCCGGAACACTTCCTTGTGTCCGAATAAAGCCGTCCAATATATCAATCTTTATGTCTCGGCCATTTTGAGACTCCTCGTCATGTCCGTGATCACATCCGGGACTCCGAACTAACTTTGGTACATCAAAACTCATAAACTCATAATATAACTGTCATCGAAACCTTAAGCATGCGGACCCTACGGGTTCGAGAACAATGTAGACATGACCGAGACACGTCTCCGGTCAATAACCAATAGCGGAACCTGGATGCTCATATTGGCTCCTACATATTCTACGAAGATCTATATCGGTCAGACCGCATAACAACATACGTTGTTCCCTTTGTCATCGGTATGTTACTTGCCCGAGATTCGATCGTCGGTATCTCAATACCTAGTTCAATCTCGTTACCGGCAAGTCTCTTTACTCGTTCCGTAATACATCATCTCGAAACTAACTCATTAGTTGCAATGCTTGCAAGGCTTATGTGATGTGCATTACCAAGAGGGCCCAGAGATACCTCTCCGACAATCAGAGTGACAAATCCTAATCTCGAAATACGCCAACCCAACATGTACCTTTGGAGACACCTGTAGAGCACCTTTATAATCACCCATTTACGTTGTGACGTTTGGTAGCACACAAAGTGTTCCTCCGGCAAACGGGAGTTGCATAATCTCATAGTCATAGGAACATGTATAAGTCATGAAGAAAGCAATAGCAACATACTAAACGATCGGGTGCTAAGCTAATGGAATGGGTCATGTCAATCAGATCATTCACCTAATGATGTGATCCCGTTAATCAAATAACAACTCCTTGTTCATGGTTAGGAAACATAACCATCTTTGATTAACGAGCTAGTCAAGTAGAGGCATACTAGTGACACTCTGTTTGTTTATGTATTCACACATGTATTATGTTTCCGGTTAATACAATTCTAGCATGAATAATAAACATTTATCATGATATAAGGAAATAAATAATAACTTTATTATTGCCTCTAGGGCATATTTCCTTCAGTCTCCCACTTGCACTAGAGTCAATAATCTAGACTACATAGTAATGATTCTAACACCCATGGAGCCTTGGTGCTGATCATGTTTTGCTCGTGGAAGAGGCTTAGTCAATGGGTCTGCAACATTCAGATCCGTATGTATCTTGCAAATCTCTATGTCTCCCACCTGGACTAGATCCCGGATGGAATTGAAGCATCTCTTGATGTGCTTGGTTCTCTTGTGAAATCTGGATTCCTTTGCCAAGGCAATTGCACCAGTATTGTCACAAAAGATTTTCATTGGACCCGATGCACTAGGTATGACACCTAGATCGGATATGAACTCCTTCATCCAGACTCCTTCATTTGCTGCTTCCGAAGCAGCTATGTACTCCGCTTCACATGTAGATCCCTCTACAACGCTTTGTTTAGAACTGCACCAACTGACAGCTCCACCGTTTAATGTAAACACGTATCCGGTTTGCGATTTAGAATCGTCCGGATCAGTGTCAAAGCTTGCATCAACATAACCTTTTACGATGAGCTCTTTGTCACCTCCATATATGAGAAACATATCCTTAGTCCTTTTCAGGTATTTCAGGATGTTGTTGACCGCTGTCTAGTGACCCACTCCTGGATCACTTTGGTACCTCCCCGCTAGACTTATAGCAAGGCACACATCAGGTCTGGTACACATCATTGCATACATGATAGAGCCTATGGCTGAAGCATAGGGAACATCTTTCATTTTCTCTCTACCTTCTGCAGTGGTCGGGCATTGAGTCTTGCTCAACTTCACACCTTGTAACACTGGCAAGAACCCTTTCTTTGCTTGATCCATTTTGAACTTCTTCAAAACTTTGTCAAGGTATGTGCTTTGTGAAAGTCCAATTAAGCGTCTTGATCTATCTCTATAGATCTTAATGCCTAATATCTAAGCAGCTTCACCGAGGTCTTTCATTGAAAAACTCTTATTCAAGTATCCCTTTATGCTATCCAGAAATTCTATATCATTTCCAATTAGTAATATGTCATCCACATATAATATCAGAAATGCTACAGAGCTCCCACTCACTTTCTTGTAAATACAGGCTTCTCCAAAAGTCTGTATAAAACCAAATGCTTTGATCACACTATCAAAGCGTTTATTCCAACTCCGAGAGGCTTGCACCACTCCATAAATGGATCACTGGAGCTTGCACACTTTGTTAGCTCCCTTTGGATCGACAAAACCTTCTGGTTGCATCATATACAACTCTTCTTCCAGAAATCCATTCAGGAATGCAGTTTTGACATCCATCTGCCAAATTTCATAATCATAAAATGCGGCAATTGCTAACATGGTTCAGACAGACTTAAGCATCGCTACGGGTGAGAAGGTCTCATCGTAGTCAATTCCTTGAACTTGCCGAAAACCTTTTGCGACAAGTCGAGCTTTGTAGACAGTAATATTACCGTCAGCGTCAGTCTTCTTCTTGAAGATCCATTTATTCTCAATTGCTTGCCGATCATCGGGCAAGTCAACCAAAGTCCATACTTTGTTCTCATACATGGATCCCATTTCAGATTTCATGGCTTCAAGCCATTTTGCGGAATCTGGGCTCACAATCGCTTCTTCATAGTTCGTAGGTTCATCATGATCTAGTAGCATGACTTCCAGAACAGGATTACCGTACCACTCTGGCGCGGATCTCACTCTGGTTGATCTACGAGGTTCAGTAGTATCTTGTTCTGAAGTTTCATGATCATCATCATTAGCTTCCTCACTGACTGGTGTAGGTGTCACTGAAATTTTTTCCTGTGATGCACTACTTTCCAGTAAGGGAGCAGGTACAGTTACCTCGTCAAGTTCTACTTTCCTCCCACTCACTTCTTTCGAGAGAAACTCCTTCTCCAGAAAGTTTCCGAACTTAGCAACAAAAGTCTTGCCTTCGGATATGTGATAGAAGGTGTATCCAATAGTTTCCTTTGGATATCCTATGAAGACACATTTTTCCGATTTGGGTTCGAGCTTATCAGGTTGAAGCTTTTTCACATAAGCATCGCAGCCCCAAACTTTAAGAAACGACAACTTTGGTTTCTTGCCAAACCACAGTTCATAAGGCGTCGTCTCAACGGATTTTGATGGTGCCCTATTTAACGTGAATGCGGCCGTCTCTAGAGCGTATCCCCAAAACAATAGCGGTAAATCAGTAAGAGGCATCATAGATCGTACCATATCTAGTAAAGTACGATTACAACGTTCGGACACACCATTACGCTGTGGTGTTTCGGGTGGCGTGAGTTGCGAAACTATTCCACACTGTTTCAAATGTACACCAAACTCGTAACTCAAATATTCTCCTCCACGATCAGATCGTAGGAATTTTATTTTCTTGTTACGATGATTTTCAACTTCACTCTAAAATTCTTTGAACTTCTCAAATGTTTCAGACTTGTGTTTCATTAAGTAGATATACCCATATCTGCTTAAGTCATCTGTGAAGGTGAGAAAATAACGATATCCGCCATGAGCCTCAACATTCATCGGACCACATACATCTGCATGTATGATTTCTAACAAATCTATTGCTCTCTCCATAGTACCGGAGAACGGTGTTTTTGTCATCTTACCCATAAGGCACGGTTCGCAAGTACCAAGTGATTCATAATCAAGTGGTTCCAAAAGCCCATCAATATGGAGTTTCTTCATGCGCTTTATACCGATATGACCTAAACGGCAGTGCCACAAATAAGTTGCGCTATCATTATCAACTCTGCATCTTTTGGTTTCAACACTATGAATATGTGTGTCACTACTATCGAGATTTAATAAGAATAGACCACTCTTTAAGGGTGCATGACCATAAAAGATATTACTCATGTAAATAGAACAACCATTATTCTCTGATTTAAATGAATAACCGTCTCGCATCAAACAAGATCCAGATATAATGTTCATGCTTAACGCTGGCACTAAATAACAATTATTTAGGTCTAATATTAATCCCGAAGGTAGATGTAGAGGTAGCGTGCCGACTGCGATCACATCGACTTTAGAACCATTTCCCACGCGCATCGTCACCTCGTCCTTAGCCAATCTTCGCTTAATCTGTAGTCCCTGTTTGGAGTTGCAAATATTAGCAACAGAACCAGTATCAAATACCCAGGTGCTACTACGAGCATTAGTAAGGTACACATCAATAACATGTATATCACATATACCTTTGTTCACCTTGCCATCCTTCTTATCCACCAAATACTTGAGGCAGTTCCGCTTCCAGTGACCAGTCTGCTTGCAGTAGAAGCACTCAGTTTCAGGCTTAGGTCCAGGTTTGGGTTTCTTCTCTTGAGCAGCAACTTGCTTGCTATTTTTTGAAGTTCCCCTTCTTCTTCCCTTTGCCCTTTTTCTTGAAACTAGTGGTCTTGTTGACCATCAACACTTGATGCTCCTTCTTGATTTCTACCTCCGCAGCTTTCAGCATTGCGAAGAGCTCGAGAATAGTCTTATTCATCCCTTGCATATTATAGTTCATCACGAAGCTCTTGTAGCTTGGTGGCAGTGATTGGAGAATTCTGTCAATGACGCAATCATCTAGAAGATTAACTCCCAATTGAATCAAGTGATTATTATACCCAGACATTTTGAGTATATGCTCACTGACAGAACTGTTCTCCTCCATCTTGCAGCTATAGAACTTATTGGAGACTTCATATCTCTCAATCCGGGCATTTGCTTGAAATATTAACTTCAACTCCTGAAACATCTCATATGCTCCATGACGTTCAAAACGTCGTTGAAGTCCCGATTCTAAGCCGTAAAGCATGGCACACTGAACTATCGAGTAGTCATCAGCTTTGCTCTGCCAGACGTTCATAACATCTGGTGTTGCTCCAGCAGCAGGCCTGGCACCCAGTGGTGCTTCCAGGACGTAATTCTTCTGTGCAGCAATGAGGATAATCCTCAAGTTACGAACCCAGTCCGTGTAATTGCTACCATTATCTTTCAACTTTGCTTTCTCAAGGAACGCATTAAAATTCAACGGAACAACATCACGAGCCATCTATCTACAATCAAGCATAAACAAGCAAGATACTATCAGGTACTAAGTTTCATGATAAATGTAGGTTCAATTAATTTACTTAAAGAACACCCACTTAGATAGACATCCCTCTAATCCTCCAAGTGATTACGTGATCCAAATCAACTAAACCATGTCCGATCATCACGTGAGATGGAGTAGTTTCATTGGTGAACATCACTATGTTGATCATATCCACTATATGATTCACGCTCGACCTTTCGGTCTCCGTGTTCCGAGGCCATATCTGTATATGCTTGGCTCGCCAAGTATAACCTGAGTATTCCGCGTGTGCAACTGTTTTGCACCCGTTGTATTTGAATGTAGAGCCTATCACACCCAATCATCACGTGGTGTCTCAGCACGAAGAACTTTCACAATGGTGCATACTCAGGGAGAACACTTCTTGATAATTAGTGAGAGATCATCTTATAATGCTACCGTCAATCAAAGCAAGATAAGATGCATAAAAGATAAACATCACATGCAATCAATATAAGTGATATGATATGGCCACCATCATCTTGTGCTTGTAATCTCCATCTTTGAAGCACCGTCATGATCACCATCTTCAGCGGCGCGACACCTTGATCTCCATCGTAGAATCATTGTCGCCTCGCCAATCTTATGCTTCCACGACTATCGCTACCGCTTAGTGATAAAGTAAAGCATCACAGCGCGATTGCATTGCATACAATAAAGCGACAACCATATGGCTCCTGCCAGTTGCCGATAACTCAGTTACAAAACATGATCATCTCATACCATAAAATTTAGCATCATGTCTTGACCATATCACATCACAACATGCCCTGCAAAAACAAGTTAGACATCCTCTACTTTGTTGTTGCAAGTTTTACGTGGCTGCTACGGGCTTAAGCAAGAACCAATCTTACCAACGCATCAAAACCACAATGATAGTTTTTCAAGTTGGTGTTGTTTTAACCTTCGCAAGGACCGAGCATAGCCACACTCGTTTCAACTAAAGTTGGAGAAACTGTCACCCGCTAGCCACCTTTGTGCAAAGCACGTTGGGAGAACCGGTCTCGCGTAAGCGTACGCGTAATGTCGGTCCGGGCCGCTTCGTCCAACAATAGCGCCGAACCAAAGTATGACATGTTGGTAAGCAGTATGACTTATATCGCCCACAACTCACTTGTGTTCTACTCGTGCATATAACATCAACATATAAAACCTAGGCTCGGATGCCACTGTTGGGGAACGTAGTAATTTCAAAAAATTTCCTACGCACACGCAAGATCATGGTGATGCATAGCAACGAGAGGGGAGAGTGTGATCTACGTACCCTTGTAGATCGACAACGGAAGCGTTTGGTTGATGTAGTCGTATGTCTCCATGGCCCGACCGATCAAGCACCGAAACTACGGCACCTCCGAGTTCTAGCACACGTTCAGCTCGATGACGATCCCCGGACTCCGATCCAGCAAAGTGTCGGGGAAGAGTTCCGTCAGCACGACGGCGTGGTGACAATCTTGATGCACTACCGTCGCAGGGCTTCGCCTAAGCACCGCTACAATATTATCGAGGACTATGGTGGAAGGGGGCACCGCACACGGCTAAGAATATGATCACGTGGATCAACTTGTGTGTCAAGGGGTGCCCCCTGCCCTCGTATATAAAGGATCAAGGGGAGGAGGCCGGCCGGCCCTCTATGGCGCGCCAAGGAGGAGTCCTCCTCCTAGTAGGAGTAGGACTCCTACTAGGAGGGGGAAAGAAGTGGGGAGGGAGAGGGAAAGGGGGGGCGCCGCCCCCCCTCTCCTAGTCCAATTCGGACCAGGGGGAGGAGGCGCGTGGCCCACCTTTGGCTGCCCCTCTCTCTCTCCACTAAGGCCCATATGGCCCATTACTTCTCCCGGGGGGGGGGGGGGTTCCGGTAACCCTCCGGCTCTCCGGTTTTCTCCGAAATCACCCGCAACACTTCCGGTGTGCGAATAAAGCCGTCCAATATATCAATCTTTATGTCTCGACCATTTCAAGACTCCTCGTCATGTCCGTGATCACATCCGGGACTCCGAACTAACTTCGGTACATCAAAACTCATAAACTCATAATATAACTGTCATCGAAACCTTAAGCGTGCGGACCCTACGGGTTCGAGAACAATGTAGACATGTCCGAGACACGTCTCCGGTCAATAACCAATAGCGGAACCTGAATGCTCATATTGGCTCCTACATATTCTACGAAGATCTTTATCGGTCAGACCGCATAACAACATACGTTGTTTCCTTTGTCATCGGTATGTTACTTGCCCGAGATTCGATCGTCGGTATCTTAATACCTAGTTCAATCTCGTTACCGGCAAGTCTCTTTACTCGTTCCGTAATACATCATCTCGCAACTAACTCATTAGTTGCAATGCTTGCAAGGCTTATGTGATGTGCATTACCGAGAGGGCCCAGAGATACCTCTCCGACAATCGGAGTGACAAATCCTAATCTCGAAATACGCCAACCCAACATGTACCTTTGGAGACACCTGTAGAGCACCTTTATAATCACCCATTTACGTTGTGACGTTGGTAGCACACAAAGTGTTCCTCCGGCAAACGGGAGTTGCATAATCTCATAGTCATAGGAACATGTATAAGTCATGAAGAAAGCAATAGCAACATACTAAACGATCGGGTGCTAAGCTTTTGGAATGGGTCATGTCAATCAGATCATTCACCTAATGATGTGATCCCGTTAATCAAATAACAACTCCTTGTTCATGGTTAGGAAACATAACCATCTTTGATTAACGAGCTAGTCAAGTAGAGGCATACTAGTGACACTCTGTTTGTCTATGTATTCACACATGTATTGTGTTTCCGGTTAATACAATTCTAGCATGAATAATAAACATTTATCATGATATAAGGAAATAAATAATAACTTTATTATTGCCTCTAGGGCATATTTCCTTCATTCGAAGCGTAGAGTCGCACACACACACACACACACACACACTCTGTCTCTTAGAATCTCTCTCTCACACACACCAGTTACGTGACGCCCACTTAAGCAGACACGTATGTTACAATTTGTGCACCCGCGGGTACACGTGATGTTGTGTATTTATTTAAGCCGGAAGGCGAACCCAAACAGTAGCTG
This sequence comes from Triticum dicoccoides, assembly GCF_002162155.2. Lineage (NCBI taxonomy): Eukaryota > Viridiplantae > Streptophyta > Magnoliopsida > Poales > Poaceae > Triticum > Triticum dicoccoides. The sequence goes on along the minus strand of NC_041392.1, from coordinate 487,331,352 downwards.
CATTCATTCCCCTCCCGCCGCCTCTTCTTTGGTCGCCGTCGCCCGGTAGCCATGGGCCGGCCGGAGGTAACAACATACGCCATACTCCCACCGGAGTGGCGCTTTAATATGGAAATTTTAGTGGTTATGCATGCATCTTTTTGTGCTAGCACTCCTATATAAGGGTTGACCGGTCGCTTCTCGCGGACGTGCGCGGGTGGTGGAAGAGGAAGGAGAAGGGAAGCGGGCTGTGGAGTAACGTTTTTTACCACAATTTCTTAGGAAACTGAGTGCAATAATTGAGTAGTTTTGCAAACTACCAGTACTACACCTGAAACGGTTCAAAACCTATACTCCCTTGCCAGCGCGCGCTTCCCGCGTGAAACAGTTAGTGTCGCCCTGGAGCGTCAGTGCCGCATTAATTCCCGGCCAGAGCGTAGGCAACCTCTCACTGGCGCCGGCTTTGAAGTGGCGCGACGGCCGAGAGAGCGCCGCTTCCCGGTGCACGCGACTGCTCCACGTCGAGACTGGCCATAGGCCCTGTTTGGATCCATGGGTTAGAGTTAGTTTGAGCTAGTTGGGGCTCAAATAGCCCTAAAGTGTCCAAGCATGAGGGTTTAAATTGGAGCATGTTGCACCAAACCCACCAAAAAAACTATCCCACCCAAGAGGTGCTAACTGGAGATAGTTCTCATTGGGACCACTGAAAAATCACTTTTCTCTCTCCATGAAGTGCATTTATTGTCAATCTAACCCTGTCACCCAAACACCTCTTTGGCTATAGTTAGTTCAGGGTTAGTCATGAGTTAGTCTAACCTCTAGCTAAGTTAGAGTATCAAACAGGAGCAGTATAGGACATGCAAGTTGCTCAAAGCATATAGGCAAATTCGTACGTGAAAGGATTTTTTCTTTTTGAAAACGGAACGTGAAAGGATTTTTTTTAGAATTCTCTTGGCATGTCGCTAACATGTGATAGTTAACCGACCTTAATAGACGGCAGAAACGCCAGCCCGCCGCACTTTGATAGAGACGAGGAGGGAGAAGCGATACAGGCTGCTGGATTACTAGAGATAGGTGTCGCACGGAAGCCAAGAAATATGGCGATAGCGTGGGTTAGCCATGTACTAGTATGATGTAACTACACTGGGCTGTCGTGTTTTGTACTCTTCCAGTCCACTGTGGAGATGATTGGTTAATTTTATATCGCTGAATAATATTAAATATTATGAGTGCAGATGCTCCACCACGAGGTTCCTTGCTCCTTCTCGGTCGTCTGGAATCTATGTTCTTCCACTCTATTTTTTACGTGAGCTTTGTTCATCCTTTTCCCAACACGCGAGACATCTAGCATCAAGGTGCATGTGTTATGCAAGGATCGTTCCATCTATATGAAGAACACGTGGGACTGGAACTACGAGATGGACATGTACCCAGGAGTGGACATACGAACCTGAGTAATGTAGCGCAATAAGTGAAGTAGAAAGGCACAAATGGTATGAACATGCGTGGCATATAGGGTGTGTTTGGTTGCGTTCTTGTCTCAGCATAGTTGTTCCCTCTTCATGCATGCTCAACTCAACACCCCTCTTCATGCATGCTCTCTTCATGCATGCTTCTAGTGTATTTGTGCTAAATTAGTGTGGACTCATGCACCCTCCATACACTCTATCAAACACCCAAAAGTAGGTCGAGAAGGGAACTCTTGGGCGGCATTTGTCTCTTACTACGTACTGCCACTAAATGTTGTACGTGCAATGCACGGTGATGTTATGGAGTACGTGCCTAAGTACTCTACTACTACTATATTAGTTGGAGGCACATATTAACTTTTATATTTGTTTACGTGTATGCCCCGAGACCTTCCAACTAGACGTGTCTTTCTCTCCAAGTCGCACTTTGTATCATTCATACCACTAAATACTACTACGTGTGGTCTCCGACCCAGAAGTGGAAGAAGTGGAGACGCTCTACCACGCTGTTTTTTTTACGCTGGGCTCTACCACGATGTTCATGTCCCACTCCTTTCGCTGACGTGTGGGACATCCAGCACGTGCCGTGTTTGGCACCCTTCATCGTAAGAGTTGAAATGCTAGCATTCATCAGAAATAAAAAATAATTATAAATCGGCAGTGATACTATTTTTTTGTGAACCAATCAACAGTGATACTATACCATGCGGTTTCCTTGCTCCTCGATATCGGAAAGAATACTTCCGTTCGCCAACATGTGGGACGTCGACCATCCTGGTCCACTTGCCCTGCACGCAGAACTCCAAGGGAGAGTCACCCAGGTCATCGTGCCGTAGTAACAATGACTAATGAGCCGTTAAATCACAGGCCCACTTCCCACTTTGAAGTTGCTCGGACTAAGGAACCATCATGACTTTGTTGAATTCCGCTTCTTGAAGAAAACTACTGTACCAGCAGTACTGCTAGCTATAGTAGTTACTCCAACAGAGGCCTCCTTTCGTTCATAGGATAGGAATATGAAAATCATAGGAAGTGAGATGACATGCATCTCAATTCCTATAGAGAAAGCGATGCCATTTGATGCTTAGGATAGGAATTTTTTCATTTAGTCTAGGCTAATGTACTGGTAATTTGCTCTAAAAACTACAGTAGTAACTAGTAGTATTGGTACATGCTCGTACTCAAACACAGCCACACACACACTAACTACTAGTACTACTACTTCTCACATGCTGGCCAGACGCCGTCGTTCTCCTTCCCAACTTTGTCGGCGACACCCCACCGTGCTTGGATCTCCGTCGACCTCTCCGCAGCAGCGCGTGCATCCTTTTCTTTCTTGTGGCGGCGGGCCTCTCTTTTCTTGAGTGCTTTTTGACTTTTCCACTCCCTCTGTGCGGCTTTGGCCGCCTCTTGCTCTACCGCCCATTCGGCATTGGCATCTTCAAATTCCTCCCACATAGTTGTGAGGTCGCGAGCGGCGATGAACTTGGCACTGCGGGATGCCATCGCTTCCCTACCATTTTGTGTGCGGTCGTGGGCGGCGAGGAACTCGACGCGGTGGGATGCCATCGCTGCCTTACTGGTTAGTGTGCGACGCAGTGGCATGAACGACGCTTGGTGAGAGCTCTGGGGTGGAGTGGCCGGACAACCGTACAGTGCATTGGTTTGTCAAGAGCTCAAGGACAGAAGACAAAGCAAATTTGGATTCCCCTTCAATCCTGGTCATTTATTACCGAGTAAAATGCATTGGCAGTCATCGAACATGTCTTGATAGCTCACTTTGATCATTGTATATGAGATATGGTGATTGTACGGTCACTGGCTCAGCGTATAGCTCCGTATTTGTCTGGTTAACCAGTCAAACAGTCCGCATGCGCCCCATCAGCTCGTGTTCTTTATCTATCTATGCGGGCCTACCTATCAATGGAGAAAGAAATACTATAAAAACCAAAATTATGCGCATGTGGGGAATCAAACCACGGACTCGTCGCTGCAACGCACCCTCGTCAGCCAAATGAAAATGAAATACTTCACGTCATACACTCACGCTCACGCTGTCAAAGCATGCTAATGCATGCACGTCGCCCTCTAAATCAAAGTCCTGCTCATGGCGCAATGCAAACGGCGATCCCATCACCTGCGCGCCCCGGCGGTGCCTGACATTACTGTTTAGACGTTTGATGGAGGCCTACGCGAATGCCGAGCATGTATTCACCTAGCTCAACACCAACGGTCATACTCGGACCGCCTTGCTCATGTATATCGTCCATCACAACGACAATCTATAAAACATCCTAAGCTAGAGAGGGTACTATGGTAGTATGGTACGTAGTATGTACTATCGCGAGCGACCGATCTTAGTGCCACTGCACACCGAAACCCCTTCCATCGCTAGCGCGCGCTTCCCGCCTGAAACGGTCACCATCTCTCCAGAATGTCAATGCCGCATTCACCGGACTTAACTGCAGGTGCAATTGGTGTGTCACTGACATGCGGGCCAGATGCCCATTGGGCCCACATGTCAGTAACCCAAACGCATCTGCAGTTAAGTCACTAAAGCAGCGTCCGCATTCACGCCCGACGAACCTACTCCGGCACCAGTTGTCCATCCGTCTGCCGCGGCTCATTGCCATTCGCCCGCTATATTAACTTGAGCCCCAGCTCCCAGCCATAGCCAAAGACCCACACTTATTCTCCTCCGGTCCCTTCCTTTTGTTGGCACCACTTCAACCATGGCCTCCTGGCACTCCGAAGCTCTCTTGGACGTACTGTCGCAGGAGCAGACGAGGGACATCGACGGCTCTGCTCTAGGCGCGCTCCAAAGCTCTCTTCGATGTACTGTCGCAGGAGCAAACGAAGGAGATCACCGGCACCCCCCCGGCCGCCCTCCGCCACCACAACCACGAAGCTGGCGCGCGTGCGCGGGCGCAGCCAGCAGCGAGGAAGAGTAGTACACGGTAGGTCGCCGCCGCTCTGGTCCTGGGAAGGCCACCGCTACTCCACTCAGTCGACGCCAAGCTTGGTGGGGTAAACATCGGCGGCCGATTAGCCGCTTGACGGCGACGTGGAGGCGGAAATCTTCACAAACTTGTGCTCCGGAGGAGGAGATTATCGAGGCGGAGTGAGGAGGAGGCAAAGGCAATGGCCGGCTTTCTCGGGTTCATGGCCGGACATGGTGGTCGGGCGCCGGCGATCGTTTATATTAGGTTTACAGTGGGTTTTAGTACGGTTTGTGCGAAATATGTAATGAATTTCATCCAGTTTGTAGGAAAAGTTTTTGAAATGTAATGAATTTCATCCGGTTAATTTGAAAATTTCTTTGTTTGCATGAATTTCGTCCGGTTAGTTCATATAGTTGTCGAAAGGTATGCATGCAGCATCGGATGGCATCCAACAGTGTCCTCGGACAGATGCCGGTGTAAATTTGTGGGCTAGCACTGGAGATGCCCTAACTATCATGCTATAATCGCTAACAATCCTCCATTATTTGACAGGGAACAGTTATCCCTCGATCAAAATCAGATCCGCGGTGTTTCGCACTCCTCCCGTGTAAGAGTGTAAACTCTTGCTTCCATAAAAATGGAGCAAGTGGACGTCACTGTAGCACGTCATATCACTCAAACTAGCCTGCCTAACGACCGGGAAAGCACCGCCCTCATCATTTTGTTCTGGATTTCTATCGATCGATCGCGCGAAAATGTTATGATTTGCTAGTTCTAAAGGAAAAGGCGGCACACTTACGACTCGTACGCGTCGCAACCCCGACAGTCCGGCTTGCACGCCGCTCACCAGAGGGGACACGCGTTGTCTTGCAATTTCACTGACATGTGGGACCGTAATTGAATAAACCGTCGATAGCCGAAATCTAATCGCTCGGCGGGCGTCGGCTGAGAAGAGAGAAACGGGGGAGGGAGAAGAGATCGCCCGCCCACCGTGCACGGACTCCAAGAAATATATGGTGATAATGTGAGGTGGGCCATGCTGGAGTCTAGACCGCTTCTGGAGCCCGCTCTCACCGCCCTGGCCCCTCAAGACGCCAGCTGCCTGCCGCATGCATGCATAGCAAGTAGTACTCCTTATGTGGAGGAGAGAGAGGCATTGACAAAGTCAAGGAGTGGGCTCTGCAAGAGCCCGTCTCTACACGTGCTCCTAGGTATAAAAAATAATTCTAAAAAAGGCATAAAAACAATTGTATCTTAAAAAAAGAAAGGTAAAAAACATTTGAGAGGAAATAGATAGAGAGAAAGTGAGAAAAAGCTGTAACCTGGGCATTACATGAGGAAGGAGGGAGTGGTGCACATGCCAAGTTCACTGGGCTGCCGTGTTTCACACTCCCCCGTCTTAACAGTGGAGACAATAGCTTTCATCAAAAAGAAACAATGAATACTCATTGCTCGTCCTCTATATCATAAAGAATACTTCCATTCGCCGACATGTGGGACGTCGACCATCCTGGTCCACCTGCCATGCACAAAATTATCCTGGTCTACCCCAGTCGTATCGCAGGCCCAACCTTTCCCGCTGTAAGTTGTTCGGACGAAGGAACCATCATGACTTCGTTGAATTCCGCTTCTTCAATAAAACTTACTGTACCCGCAATACTGCTACCACACGCGAAGACTAGACGACATTGTACCACGTCATATCACTGAAACCCACTAGGCCAAACTAGCCTGCCTAGGTCATCTATTTTGGAACGGAGGGAGTACGTCTCTGCACTACTATGATTTTGTGTTGCACGTTCTCTGTACTTTTGCTAAGATTTTCCTACCCTATGAACCAAATGAGGCCTGAATGTATGTCGACTATTGTCTGATCGATCACTAAGCCTACAATTTTAGGAGCTAGGGCTATTGGTCGATCGACGAGGGATAAGTATAAGCGTACCACGAGCTCAGCAGCCCCAACGTTTCTCTTCGGTGAGTGTTTTGAAAGTACTATAGCTCGCACAGTAGCTAGCCTACTAACACCAAGAATCATCAAACAAGCCCTGCTGATATGATAAACAGTTCAAACTTACATCTAAGCATGCCATATATTACATCAAAAGTTGGTGAGGATACATCTGCTTCCATAACTCGGAGAGGGTTCACATGATTCATCGCATGATTCACTATCAAACAAAAGTAGCAAGTTCCGCCCACACAAGACAGTGCACTAGCCCTAAGATGGTTTGATAACACGCATCGTTCTGGTAATTAAACACAGGGCAATGCAAACTACCCTGAAGGATTAGCGCGACCAACTATTTCTTGTCATCGATCTCTCGGGTAATGACCACAGCACGGACAATGGCATGGGAATCAATTTCTGGGGCGATGTCCACAGGACTGACCGCGACATCGGAATCAATCTCTGGGGCGATGTCCACAGGATGGACATCGGCATCAGAATCGATCTCCGGGGCGATGCCAACAGGACAGGCCACGACATCGGAATCATCAAGGACGTCCACCAGTACCTGCACAACCCTAACATATTAGCAAGCACATTGCAAATAATCAATAACCACAACTATGGTAATAATCCATTATTTTTTACCTTGTGCAGCTCACCGGGGGATCTCATCCCTCCGGGGGCCATCTCCTCGTCCTCGATGGGGGCCATCACCTTGCCAGGGGAATACTGCTTCTCAACAGCGACTATCTCCTCAAACTCAGTCTTGAGCCTCACATAGGTGGCCATCAGAGTTCCTGGGGTAGGCACGGTGGGGCCCTTGCTGTTCTTCCAACTTTCTTTGAGGAGTTCGTCCGCCAACGTCCTCAACTCTTTGGCCAGTGCTTGTTTCTTGGAGTTCTTCGTCTCCATGGGTTGGCCCGCCAACATGGTCAACTCGTTGGTCGGTGCTCACTTCCTGGAGATTGCTGTCTCTAGTGGGTTGTCCGCCGGCAACTCTTTGCCTAGTGCTCCAGGATCCATCAATGAACTGACAAACAAAAAGCAATCGAAAGGAAACCACAATCGCAATGAAAACGGGAAAAGAATAGGATGTGAGAATCGGTCGGTGCTTCACAAAAAGAAGATTCTTGGAATGAAAATATAGCAGCATAACTGATTCGCCCACCTTTCCTTCATCGGTACAGAAAAAATGGCAGAAGTGAGTAGCCTGGAGTGAGGTTTTCTTCAAGAAAGGGAAGAAAGGGCTTGAACGAGCGTTCCAATGAAATGATGGTTGCTTCATCTAGTCCAACTTGGAGGCCACCTTAGCACTGCTGGTAAAGGTGTGGGTTTTGTGATATGACGGGTCATGACGGCCACACCGGGGTGATAGGTGAGTCTCGACTGTAGCACCTCGCTGTGGTTTGGTGGATGGCACGTGGGCCCGGATGCTTTGAAATGTCCCGCATGTAGATAGAGCGGCTAGTCATATAGGAGTGCTCAATATTGTGCACCGCGACCAAGGCAGAGAGGAAATCGAGAGAACTACGTAATTAATGCATGAGTTTAATTAGGGTAGTTTTGTAAAGTACGAGATACATTCCTCCAATCGCAAAATCCTTGGTTCATGAGATTTGAGATTTGAGCCCTATAAACTGGAAGGGAGGGAGTACTGCACACAGTGTGGTCTAGTCACTTTTTGAAATCTCTAGGAAGGCAAATACCCCTTTTCGGTTTACAGGGCTATACTACTCCCTCCGTCTAGGTGTGCAAGTCATCTTACGAAAACCAAATAGTCCCAAAAAAAGTTAGGCGTGGTGCATTAACTTCTACCTCGTTTCTTGTTTCTTGACATATCAACCAATAAGAGATGAGAGGTGTGCATGCTTTTAATGACTTGCAATGGCTAGTTCATTGCATGCAATGCTATTAATGTAACGCCCCGTATGTAACTTGCCATATTTGTATTCCAACTCTTGCCGTTTTCGTCTCTACGTTATGATATTCCCTCGTGGTCGGGTTTTGTCTTTGTTTTACATTTTGTCCATGTCATGCATCTCATATCATGTCATCATGTGCATATCATTTGCATACGTGTTCGTCTCATGCATCCGAGCATTTTCCCCGTTGTCCGTTTTGCATTCCGGCACTCCTATGTCCTCCAGCGTCTCCTTTTACCTATTTTCATGTGCGGGTGTTAAACGTTCTCGGATTGGACCGAGACTTGCCAAGCGGCCTTGGTTCACTACCGGTAGACCGCCTGTCAAGTTTCGTGCCATTTGGAGTCCGTTTGATACTCCAACGGTTAACCGAGGAACCATATAGGCCTCGTGTGTGTTGCAGCCCAACACCCCTCCAAAGTGGCCCAAAACCCATCTAAACCCCCTCCATCCTCTCAGCCGTTCGATCACGATCGCGTGGCCGAAAACCGCACCTCATTTGGACTCTCCTAGCTTCCAGAATCTACAAATAGGCCCCCCTCCGAAATTCGGGCGAAACCCTAGATAAACTCCTCCCTGCCGCCACCGGACATGTCCGCGCGCCGCCGGACAACTCCGCCGCTGCGCCCACACCAATAGGAGCACGCCACATGGTCTGTGCCACCGCGTCCCGCCGCCGGCCCGGCGAGCCCACAGTGGGCCCGCCCGGCCCAACGCCGCCCCGCACCTCCACGCGCCTCGCCCCGCCGCCCGGCTCCGCCTCTTCACCGGATCTCCGCGCCGACCGCGCCCGTCACCGCCTCGCTCAGCCGCCGGCCGCCGCCCCGCCGCCAGCCGCGCCCGTGGCCGCCGCCGCCCGCGCCTTCTCCGGTCGCGGCCGCGCCCACTCTGGCCCCCGCGCCGATCTCCGGCGAGCTTCGCCGCCCCGACCGGCCTCTTCCTCGACTCCGGCATCGTCTCCGGCAAGCTCCGGCGCCACCTCGGTTCGCATGCCGTCCAGATCCAGATCCATCTACAGTAAACCCTAGGTCAATTTTGCCTAAGTCCTTTTTCTGCATATTATTTTTAGCTATGTTCATCAGGCCATATCTCATCATCCGTCGCTTCGTTTTGCATGCGTGAGATATCAAATTGTTCGTTAGGATGTTCTCTTCATTTCATTCCATTTCATTCCAATGCACCATGCTTGTTTGAGTCCATCTTGATGCCTAAAATGCTGTTGCAAGAGTGTAATGTTATTTTCTGTTTCTTAACAGATTATGGGCATTTGTCATTTTTGCCATGATTATTGTGTGCCCCCTATGAACTTGAGTCCTACATGTGTTTTAGGCTATGCCATGCCATCTTTACAGGGGTGTATGCCATGTATTTTTGTGATCAATGTGGTGACTAGCACAAGCATGCAAAGTAGCTCTCGTGATGTTGATGATTTCAGGGACTTAGAATTCTTCTGTCATTTCCGTGATGTTATTTTTATGCCATGTATTCATGTCGCTACAGAGTGGTCCATGCCTCTTTTGAGCATGTTCAGTAAGGATGATTTTGATATATTGTTATGTTCTATCCATCCATGTCTTTGTTTGCAATTATGGAGTACCCTAGCATGACTCAATCTTGATATACTTTTGCTATAAAATGTTCCTGGCAGATTGTTTATGTGTTAATCAATTTTGCCAAGGTTGTTGTAGTTGATCCATGCATGCTATGAGTTGGTTCTTGCCATGGTTAGCTACTTGATCACGTCTTCTTGCTGGGTGTATGCTTAGTTTGTCATGCAATGCCTTGAGATGAGTGCATCGAGCTTGCAAACATGCCTACGTAACTCTATTTTTGCCATGTCCAGTTTTCTGCTAAGTCTGAATCTGTTAACGAAACTTGCTATGTTTACATGGGTGCCATCATATCTTCTGATCCTTTTTGGCTTATGGTCAGTAAGGGACTTTTGTTATATGCTTTGAGTAGATTCATGCCATGCCTTGATTTGCCATGATATATTCCTGTAGCATGTTGTTATCTTGCTCTAAACATTGCTTTCTGACGTTAATTCCTGGCATGTTGTTATTTCCACTAAGTTTGTGATGCTGTTATCTTTTGCACTTTTGCCATACTTGTTTGAACGTGCTCTTGTGTGATTTAGCCGTAGCTCTGTGTTCATCTTTTGTCAAGCATCTTGAGTGGATCACTACCATGTGCTTTGTTGCTATGTTAGAGTGCAGTAGCTTAGTTTCTTGTTGCATTTTAAATGGCATCGTGCTGTTAATCGCAGAATGGTGCCATTATTGTTTTGCTTGCCATTTGCAAACCGTGCATCCGATTCCGGTGATCTTTATATCGTTTTCGACCGAAATCAACTCAACTTTCCAGGGGCACTCTTGGTTTGACAAGTTGAGGCCTGGTTCAATCTTTTCCTTCAGAAGCACGCAAATGCATTGCATATTACATCCCGCCTATCATGCCATGTTTTGCATCATGTTGCTTGCGCATTGCACCATGGTTGATTGTGTTTCCCTTGCTTGTGTTCTTGCCTTGGATAGAGCCTGGAGACGAGTACATGATCGAGGAAACCGTTGAGTACGCTTACGAGGATCAAGCTTACGCCAACTTGGAGAACTTTGCAGGCAAGATGACCATACCCTCGAAATCACTTCTATCTTTGCTTGCTAGTTGCTCGCTCTATTGCTATGCCTATGCCGCGATACCTACCACATGCTTTATCATGCCTCCCATTTTGGCATGTCAAACCTCTAACCCACCTTGTCCTAGCAAACCGTTGTTTGGCTATGTTCCCGCTTTGCTCAGCCCCTCTTATAGCGTTGCTAGTTGCAGGTGAAGATTGGAGTTTGTTCCTTGTTTTTGAACATGATTATTGTTGGGATATCATTATTATATCTTGTTTACTTTAATGCACCTATATACTTGGTAAAGGGTGGAAGGCTCGGCCTTATGCCTGGTGTTTTGTTCCACTCTTGTCGCCCTAGTTTCCGTCATACCGGTGTTATGTTCCTTGATTTTGCATTCCTTACGCGGTTGGGTTATAATGGGAACCCCTTAACAGTTCACCTTGAATAAAACTCCTCTAGCAAGGCCCAACCTTGATTTTACCATTTGCCACCTAGCCTTTTTCCCTTGGGTTTCATGGACTCAAGGGTCATCTTTATTTTAACCCCCCGGGCCAGTGCTTATCTAAGTGTTGGTCCAACCCGAGCGATGCCCGGCACCCCCTGGGCAACCAGGGTCTATGCCAACCCGACGTCTGGCTCATCCGATGTGCCCTGAGAACGAGATACGTGCGATTCCTATCGGGATTTGTCGGCACATCGGGCGGCTTTGATGGTCTTGTTTTACCATTGTCGAAATGTCTTGTAACCGGGATTCCGAGTCTGATCGGGTCGTCCTGGGAGAAGGAATATCCTTTGTTGACCATGAGAGCTTATGATGGGCTAAGTTGGGACACCCCTGCAGGGTTTTGAACTTTCGAAAGCCGTGCCAGCGGTTATGGGTAGATGGGAATTTGTTAATTTCCGGTTGTAGAGAACCTGAAACTTAACTTAATTAAAATGAATCAACAGCGTGTGTAACCGTGATGGTATCTTTTCGGTGGATTCCGGGAAGAGAACACGGTCTCGTGTTATGCTTGAACGTAAGTAGTTGTTAGGATCACTTCTTGATCTTTGTAGCTTCTCGACCATGCTTTTCCTTCTCTTCTCGCTCTTATTTGCGTAAGTTAGCCACCATATATGCTAGTGCTTGCTGCAGCTCCACATCACTACCTTTTCCTACCCATGAGCTTAAATAGTCTTGATCGCGAGGGTGTGAGATTGTCGAGTCCCCGTGACTCACAGATTACTTCCAAAACCAGATGCAGGTGTCGATGATGCCATTCCAGGGGATGTGACTGAACTCAAGTGGGAGTTCGACGAGGACTCAGGACGTTACTACGTTTCCTTTCCAGATGATCAGTAGTGGAGCCCAGTTGGGGCGATCGGGGATCTTATGCATTTGGGGTTGTCTTTATTTTGGTTCCGTAGTCAGACCTTGATTGTATTCTGGATGATGTAATGCTATATTTATGTATTGTGTGAAGTGGCGATTGTAAGCCAACTCTGTACCTCTTTCTTATTCAGTACATGGGATGTGTAAAGATTACCCCTCTTCCGACATGCCTACAATGCGGTTATGCCTCTAAGTCGTGCTCCGACATGTGGGAGATATAGCCGCATCGTGGGTGTTACAATTAATTAGCAAATAAACATTGGTGACCCCAGGAGGAAATGGTGCTAAGCGCGTGGACCTATGCAGAATGAGTATCAACCAATGGATAATGGAGTTTAATTGTTAAACAATAGCAATTTTGTCTCATGCAAGAGCCTGGCTAGTACTCCAAGGAACTGCACCACGCGAGCGTTCGCAACTGCCACGTTCTGGTTGCACTTGGCTCTTTGCCTCTTCGAGAAGATGAACAATGATGTTACTCCTACTTCTACAGTATCGAATCCACTACTGCATGTCCGTCCACCTCGTGCGGGAGGGATAGCGTGTAGCGAAAGGTTCTACTTAATGCTCCTGCCTTTGCGTCTATGACAGGTGGGCCCAACAGGTGGTTGGCCCTCCTGTCATGCAGCCAAAGGCTGGTGCAGTTAAGGCACCGGAGCTCAGTCCGCGAGGGAGAGGGCGTTGTAGTAATCAAATTTCTCGGTCTTGTACGAGTTGACGCGACACATCAAAGCACTGCACTTGATATAAGTCTTTTTACACATTTCAAATGGGCTACTTCGTATGTAGGAGTAGACATATTGTGCTTCGTATGTAGTCACTTGTTGCAATCTCTAGAAGGACTTATATTTGGAAATGGAGGGAGTACAACGCATGCATGCATGCCGTGACTTTCCTTTTGATACTTGCATGTGTTGATTTGATGCACCTTGCCAAATTTTGACTATAAATTTAACTAACCAAATTTTCATGCATGTCACAAAAAATTACGGGGCTGTTTGGATTGTGACTATGTTTGTCTTATGTTGCCACATTATTTTTCCCACACTTGCCACACTTGCCTAACCTGAGTTGCTCAAATTGTTAGACACACTTTGGCTTGCCTAAGGGAATCTTGCCAATATTTTTGTGTCTATGACATGTGGGGTTCACTGCTAATAAAAAAAATTCTTGTCTTAGGTGTGTATAATAAAAAAGACTTATATTTATGAACGGAGGGAGTAGAAAATATAAATAATAATGCATGTTGGGGCAACCCACGTTTCTGCTAATTTTAGCCGTGGGCTTGTTCACAATTTTTACGAGGGGTGGTTGTTCATTTAATGGAGGGACTTGTAGTACCAGACTTGAACGATACAAAGTGCGACCTGGCACACCGTAACACCACTTGGAACAAGCGGGTAGCTATCTCAAAAAACAATCAACAACTAAAAAAAACCACGATCTGGCATGTAGTAGTACACAATTTTAAACGATTGTTTTGATGGAGTGAAAAAGGAAAACTACCCCACTACGTATATATAGGCTGGAGCCTCCGCGCTTGCTTGCTAGGGTTGCTCTATTCACACACTCTCATCCTCTCCAGATCTAAACAAGATAGGGGTAGTAACACTGTCTTTCTCCCTTCAAAAAACACTGGATTTCTGTCGGCATTCTGGGAACGGGGGTCCCCAGACTTGCCTGCCTGCGGCCTGCGGCGTGGCTCAAAGGGGGCCCAGCATGGCCCGTCTTCATCAACACATACCCAAGACCCTCGCGAGGGGCCAAGCCTCACGGGGCGGACGACACGGGGCTTCCTCAGGCACGGCCTCATCAGGCTGGCTCGCGAGGAGGCGGAGAGATCAAGGCGGGGTGCCTCACGAGGTGCCCGTGACGCAAGCCATGACGACCAAGGGTGCTAGGCGGGCGCCAGCCCGCGCAGTGTCCTCCTTTCCTCTTTGGTGCAAAGGGAGCAAGCGCAGGCGAGAGCATCAAGCAAAGGCACCTGTTTCGGTGCAACGAGACCAAGACCAGTCTGACGGCAGGGAGGAAGTCATTGTGGAGCCCAAGCCAGCGTCACCACCAGAGCCTTTGGCAGGCGAGGACCAACTTTAGTCAGGATAAGTGTACCAGATGTTCCCCTTCAAAATGGCCAATTGTTGGCGCCCTTCCCGCTCGATATTTGGGAAGAGGCCCAGGGCCTTTGCCTATAAATAGGACTAGCCACCCACAGGATAGAGAGAGAAGAAATCGAAGAGAGAATCAAGAAGAGAGAGAGAGAGAAGGGTGACTGAACTCCTCCTAACAGTTCATCCCCTCAGCCAAGAACAGACCCTCGCGAGGCGGTTCTTCCTTGTATTGCTCATCATCATCAGCCCAAGAGGCAATCCACCACACCACACACTGGAGTAGGGTATTACACCACAACGGTGGCCCAAACTAGTATAAACCCTGTGTCTCTTGTGCTGTTCTTTCCATAGCTTAGATCTTAGCGAGGCGGAGGGGTGCAGGTAGGTAGAAGGCGAAATCTCTGCGCGCACCCCAGTGTTCGAACCTCAAGGGTCTGCCGGAACCCGAAATTCGACATTTGGCGCGCCAGGTAGGGGTGCGCCGGAATCCACCTTCTACCGCTTCGTGTCCCGTCGCATCGTCATCACCATGATCGGCGACCAGGCGGGCAACCCAGATCCTTGGGTGGTGTGGCCTGCTAGCGCAGAGCCGCTCGCCTCGGGCGACCCCATGCCCCAGGCAGCTCGCGGTCCGCAGGGCGCTGCGGGCCGCGGGCGACGCGGACAGGCTTCGACAGCTCTCACACCACGGCAGGCGCGGTCAGCAGCAAGGGCCTCCAATCACGCCGCAACCACGACACCGTACACCCGCCGGGAGCAGGCGAACTCAAGGGCCGCGCTCACGATGGCCCGAGAGCTGCTGCAGTGCAGGCTGCTGGAGGGCGGCCGTGACGTGCTGCCGGAGCGGGTGGCAGAGCTCCTGGGCTTCGCCGCCTCGGGGGCTCACCCCTTCTGCACCCAGCTCCCATCTCAAGCCCAGGGCGGCCCGCACGGGGGCTCCGCGCGCGCCCGCGGGCTCCAAGGCTACTCCAACGCCAGCGAAGCTGTCGGCATCGGACCGGCGGCGGCGCTGCCCCCGGTCCCGGTCCGTGAAGAAGAAGGACTCAACGCGACCCACGGCCCCAGTGGACAGCCACGCTACCACCCCACGGTGGGCGCGTCAAGCAGAGCTGCATGGCACGCGGAGCACTACGGTGTGGCCTTCGGGATGACGGCACCAGAAGAATACGTGCCCCACATGTTGGACCAAGGGCACCCTCACGAAGGCGAACAAGGCTCGCTTCTCAGCCCAAGCTGGGGGGACGAGGCGCCAGAAGCTGGGCTCTTCTAGGAGCCCCGGGACGGTCCTCCAGCCACGCTGGAGGCAGCGATTATCGGGTACCGCTAATTCCTCAGGAGCAGGCATACGCTAATCATGGATCGCAGGAGGTGCAGGTCGCCACAGCGAGCAGCTGCCCCGCTGCCACAGTCTCCTACCCCTCGGGAGGAGGGTGCAGTGGGCTGCAGGAGAGGGGCCGAGATCCGACATCACCACTGCGGCATTCAGAGCAAGGTGTTCTCAGGTGGTAGGCCCTCTGCTGGGGAGGTGCCTCAGGGCCTGCCCCTGGCGGAGGACCCGTGGTCGTCGGGGGAACCGCTGGCGACCGCTCTACCCCATCGGCGGTGTCCTGGTTTCCGGTCGTCGTTGATGGCACTAGAGTGTGGTGCAAGGCGGGGCCCTCGTCTGGAGATATGAAGCAAGGCCGGTACCTGTGAAGAAGGCCCAGTGCCTGTGAAGCTCGCCGCCCCATGACACTCTCACGTAATAATGAGTGGGGCTGTACACGCTCCGGAGTCTCAGGGGTGCCGGCCTCAGGCCCTGGGGCTCCCTCCCACGCCTAGTGGTAGCACTTAGCTCCGCACTGGTGAGAAGACGTCCAAGACTAGATTAGGTGCCAGACGCGGCCTTTTGTCTGCTTTCATTGCTTTTCCCTTTGGTTGTCACTTTCCCCCGCTGGATTTAAGTTGGATTCGAATTTGAGATTCGCGTGTGTTCGGGGAAGGGGTGCTTAGTCTCGTTCGAGCAATTTCTTGCGTTTTGATTGCCACTTCGCCTCAGTTGCCTCCCCTCGTGAGCCCCTTGCGAGCCGGGTCAGGCCCAGCTTGCGCGCAGCCCAGACTGCCGCCGCCGAGTCCTCTCAGGAGGGTTTTTTACTGCAGATCCTACGGATTCGGTCAGGGAACAATCGGGACACCACAGCCTCCCACAGGCTACCTCAGGGCCCACACGGGACAAAGGTAAACTAGCCGACCAGCGCGTCGCTTAAGCCAACCACTTGGCACGGGCGCATGGGCAATGTAACGTCTACTAATACGATGAACACAAGTTTTACATGAGGGGCTCCCCCTCCAAAATGCTCTCACAGCCATCAGGCCAAAACCTGAGTTCTATTCATGCAGGGTAAGGAAGTAGGAACGATGCACAATCAGTCGGATAAATCCCCCAATGCATCCTCAGGAGCACCACCCGAACCGTTGCTAGCGTCGCTGGACTCGCCATCGCTGTCTGCGTCACCGCCAGCGACGGCAGGGCTGTTCACCACACCGCCCTCGTCGGCAGCCACGATCACGCCGTTGTTGTCTGAAGCGAAGGCCCTGACAAGAGCATCCACATTGTCTTCCACCCAGTGCGCCAGGTCGTCTCGGACGGCCTGGGGGACTGGGGCGATGGCGGCGTCGAAATCGAAGTGGGGATCCATGTTCTAGAGATGGATGAAGACGCGAGAAAAGGCGCGCCCAAGCAGGGCGCGGCTCCTCTCCTCCACCAACCTGTCAGCCCTGACCGACCGTGCCTCCAGCTGCGTCACCACGTCGGTGAAGAACTGAAGGTTGCCGGCATAGTTGACTGCGTGCGGCTCGCCAACAGCCGCCTCGCAGATGTTGCCCAAGGCTGTGTTGGCTTTCTCCCGGAGCATGGTGAGCATGGGGCCGTGCTCATGCTCCAGGATCCGCCGCTGACGTATCTCGTCCACATTCTGGCGCGCGACGACCTCAGCCTCCTCCACCCGCTGGCGAAGAAGGAGCACCTCGGCCTGGGAGGTGGTTGACTCCCCTTGCGCTACCTCAAGGGCGGCCCAAAAAGCATCGGCCCGCCGCGTCGCTTCCTCCAGCTTGGCCCTCAAGGCAGCAGTCCTACCTTCAGCCTCGGCCTGGATCAACCCTAGCCTCTCCTCGAACTCGTGCTCGAGGTTCAAGCGCGCCATCGCCACCCGACGTCCGACCTCCTCCAGGACATGGGCTTCCCGTGCAGCGACATCATCCTCCGCCTGCATCACCAAGTGCTCCCTCATCTCTAGACGCTCGTACTCGCGGGTACGTTTGGCGGCTTCCAGCGTCAGCGCCTCCTCACGCTTCTGGAGCTCTGCTGGGTAGCCAGAGGCCATCTTCATACACGAGG
The DNA here is from genome assembly GCF_002162155.2 of Triticum dicoccoides. Taxonomy (NCBI): domain Eukaryota; kingdom Viridiplantae; phylum Streptophyta; class Magnoliopsida; order Poales; family Poaceae; genus Triticum; species Triticum dicoccoides. Next base: position 487,313,609 of record NC_041392.1, on the reverse strand, counting down.
GCTGCCTCGTGCAGCTCCCCTTGCTCCTCCAGTGAGTGGCACCAGGCCAGGAGCTCCCGAGCCCGCTCCTCCGCCGCCTCTCGCCGCTGGTAAGCTTCCCGGGCCTCCTCAGCGGCCCAAGATCGGGCCTCCCGAGAGGCCGCCAGCGACGCCTTGGCCTCTGCATCATCAAGATCGCACTGACGGCGCGCAAGGGCGATGGCGCCCTCCAGCTCACGCCTCTCTGCAGCCAGGCGCAGGCCCTCGGCCTCAAGGCGCGCGTCTTCATCAGCAAGCTCCTCACCAAGCAGGCTCACCGCGTCAGCCGCCCTTCGAAGGAATCCTTGGCGAAGAGCGCGATGCTCCCGGGCGCGCTCGAGCACGTCTTCCACACCATCATCTGCCCCAAGCAAGCGCCGAGGGCCACGAATCAGCACTCCCCTCCAGGCAGGGGGATGGGGGCTGGCACTCTCGTGACGGCCGGGCACGCCACGCCAGAAGCCCGGCCTGGAGCCAGCGCGTCCCCAGATGAAGAGCGCAGGGAGCGCCTCAACCAATCGCAGCCCACGACCAGGCAAGAAGCCCACGGCAGGCTGGCTATGCCACGAGAAGGCCCGCGAAGGAGGATTGCGAGGTGCGCAGGGCCTTGATGCGCCTCAGGACGATTCGCCTCTCCGATCGCCCTCGCCACAAGGGCTCTGCTGCTCGGAGCGCTTGAGGACGGTGGAGGGGGCGAAGCCAAGGGGCACGGCACCTCAGCCGTCTCCACGAGCTCAGCTGGAAGGGGCCTGCGGAGCAAGGATCAGTAAAAGCAATAGAAGGATCGAGAGCTGGGAAAGGGGAAGGCTTACTCATCAGTGGCGAAGTACTTCCTACGCTTCAGCAGGCGACAAGGGAAATCATCGCCCAGGGCCTCCCTCCTCTTCCGGAGGGCCTCAAAGTCCACGTGGAAGCGGCCCAAGAGTTGAGCGCAGGGATCAACCTGCGACGAAGACGGAGCGTCGAGGCGATCCGCGTCAGGGGCGCCTACCTGACGCGCGCTGCCAATCGCCTCACCAAGAGAAGCGGCTGGAGCCTCAGAGGCCTCAGTCGCAGGCGCTGAGGGCAGCTGCTTGCCACCCTCAGCCTCAGCGGCACGGGCCCCAAGAGCTGCTCCCTCATGAGCATCGCCCGGCGCTGTCACCCTGCCGGGAGCCCCCTCGGCCTCTGGTGCCTCATGCCCCCCTGCTTCGCCACTTGAGGAAGAGTCGCTTGGCCGACTGGAAGGGCAGTCACCATCAATGGGTTCTCGCGAGGCCCCTGGAGGCCGGCGGGGCGCGGCCCCCACTCATCAAAGATAGGCATCTGATTCACAAAATCGCCCCTGTTTTGGCAGAGGTACAGCAAGGCCCCTCCCTGCTGGATGCTGCCAGGGTTGGGGTCCCCAGTTAGGATCAAGAGCGCTGTCCTCAGCACTTCAGGCGTCAGGTCCTCTTCCTGGAGCCTCATACGATCATCACGCCCGTTGAAGGCCCACATCCGGTGGGAGTGGCGTTGGAGAGGAGCAACGCGGTGTAGCAGGAACTCCTTCACCACCTTGGGCGCTGTCACGCCAAGCGACCTCAAGAACGCGAAGCGGTGCCAGACGAAGACGAGCCGGAGGCTCTCAAGCGTCTCCTGGCCCCAGCCCGAATTGGGGAAAGCAGGCGAACTTGGCTCCGATAGCAGGGGGCTGGGCACCCCTACATCCACATACAGCCACCGCTCGTGGAACCCAGCCGCAGGCGGAGGGAGCCTGAAGTCAATCCCTGAGGCCGCTGTCTCAGACGCGGCAGCGAAGCTCACGCACGCCAAGCATTGGGTAGGGTCGACAAGACGCAGAGAGAAGAAGTGGTGCAGCAAGGCAACCGAAGGAAGGATGCCCATCATTGCCTCGCAAAAAAAGGCGAAGACTGAAAGAAGGGTGATGGATTCAGGACCCAGATGCATCATGTGGATCTGATAGTGGGGAAGCACGACATTGTAGAAATCAGAAAAGGGGGGAACCAGACCCGCCCACAAGGCGTCGGCGAAATACTGGACCTCAGTGACTATCCTGTCGATGAAGAAGTGAGACGCGGGCCAGGCCGTCGTCCTCCCGCATTCATTGAAGATAGTGGCCAGAGCCGAGCTAACCTTGCCCAAGCCCTCGGCGGGGGCCGCCAACGACGGCGAGCAAGGCGGAGGCATGGGTTTCTTCCCTCTTCCCTTCTTCGTCGGAGCCATGGCGATGGGAAGGGGGGGGGAAGGTTCGAGATTGGGTTGAAAACAAAAGCTGGAGTTCGAGCGGAGGAAGGAAAGAGGGCGCTCGAGCAACAGAAAGGGGAGCGGCTGTGTATGACTATGATTCCGCTTAGCATGGCGCAAAATAAGGGGGCGTGGGGGAAAAGTGTTGGGTAACGTAGTGATTTCAAAAAAATTCCTACGCACACGCAAGATCATGGTGATGCATAGCAACGAGAGGGGAGAGTGTGATCTACGTACCCTTGTAGATCGACAACGTAAGCATTAGCACAACGTGGTTGATGTAGTCGTACGTCTTCACGGCCCGACCGATCAAGCACCGAAACTACGGCACCTCCGAGTTCTAGCACACGTTCAGCTCGATGACGATCCCCGGACTCCGATCCAGCAAAGTGTCGGGGAAGATGGCGTGGTGACGATCTTGATGTACTACCATCGCAGGGCTTCGCCTAAGCACCGCTACAATATTATCGAGGACTATGGTGGAAGGGGGCACCGCACACGGCTAAGAATATGATCACGTGGATCAACTTGTGTCCCTAGGGGTGCTCTCTGCCTCCGTATATAAAGGATCAAAGGGGGGGTGCGGCCGGCCAGGAGAGGGCGCGCCAGGAGGAGTCCTACTCCCTCCGGGAGTAGGATTCCCCCCTTTCCTAGTTGGAATAGGATTCGGGAGGGGGGAAAGAGGAGAGAGAGAAGGAAGGGGGGCGCCGCCCCCCT
>NC_041392.1:487289860-487310638 GCF_002162155.2 Triticum dicoccoides | reverse complement strand
CGCGCGGCCCAGCCCTGGCCACCTCTCCTCTCTTCCACTAAGGCCCACTAAGGCCCATATACCTCCCGGGGGGTTCCGGTAACCTCCCGGTACTCCGGTAAAATCCCGATTTCACCCGGAACACTTCCGATATCCAAATATAGGCTTCCAATATATCAATCTTTATGTCTCGACCATTTCGAGACTCCTCGTCATGTCCCCGATCCCATCCGGGACTCCGAACTCCTTCGGTACATCAAAACTCATAAACTCATAATATAACTGTCATCGAAACCTTAAGCGTGCGGACCCTACGGGTTCGAGAACAATGTAGACATGACCAAGACATGTCTCTGGTCAATAACCAATAGCGGAACCTGGATGCTCATATTGGCTCCTACATATTCTACGAAGATCTTTTATCGGTCAGACCGCATAACAACATACGTTGTTCCCTTTGTCATTGGTATGTTACTTGCCCGAGATTCGATCGTCGGTATCTCAATACCTAGTTCAATCTCGTTACCGGCAAGTCTCTTTACTCGTTCCGTAATACATCATCTCACAACTAACTCATTAGTTGCAATGCTTGCAAGGCTTATGTGATGTGTATTACCGAGAGGGCCCAGAGATACCTCTCCGACAATCGGATTGACAAATCCTAATCTCGAAATACGCCAACCCAACATGTACCTTTGGAGACACCTGTAGAGCACCTTTATAATCACCCAGTTACATTGTGACGTTTGGTAGCACACAAAGTGTTCCTCCGGTAAACGTGAGTTGCATAATCTCATAGTCATAGGAACATGTATAAGTCATGAAGAAAGCAATAACAACATACTAAATGATCGGGTGCTAAGCTAATGGAATGGGTCATGTCAATCAGATCATTCACCTAATGATGTGATCCCGTTAATCAAATAACAACTCTTTGTCCATGGTTAGGAAACATAACCATCTTTGATTAACGAGCTAGTCTAGTAGAGGCATACTAGTGACACTCTGTTTGTCTATGTATTCACACATGTATTATGTTTCCGGTTAATACAATTCTAGCATGAATAATAAACATTTATCATGATATAAGGAAATAAATAATAACTTTATTATTGCCTCTAGGGCATATTTCCTTCAAACAGTGTCGCCCACGCCCAATCAACCACCACGCGGCACCCAAGGCCGCAGGCTGCTAGGGCCCGCGGCGCTTCGCCCTTGCCCATTCGCCTCCCTGCACGGCCAAGTTCGGGCGCGCCTTGGGTCCGGGGGCTACTGTCGGCATTCTGGGAACGGGGGTCCCCAGACTTGCCTGCCTGCGGCCTGCGGCGTGGCTCAAAGGGGGGCCAGCACGGCCCGTCTTCATCAACACAGACCCAAGACCCTCGCGAGGGGCCAAGCCTCGTGGGGCGGACGACATGGGGCTTCCTCAGGCACGACCTCATCAGGCTTGCTCATGAGGAGGCGGAGAGATCAAGGCGGGGTGCCTCACGAGGTGCCCGTGACGCAAGCCATGACGACCAAGGGTGCCAGGCGGGCGCCAGTCCGCGCAGTGTCCTCCTTTCCTCTTTGGTGCAAAGGGAGCAAGCGCAGGCGAGAGCATCAAGCAAAGGCACCCGTTTTGGTGCAACGAGACCAAGACCAGTTCGACGGTAGGGAGGAAGTCATTGTGGAGCCCAAGCCAGCGTCACCACCAGAGCCTTTGGCAGGCGAGGACCAACTTTAGTCAGGATAAGTGTACCAGATGTTCCCCTTCAAAATGGCCAATTGTTGGCGCCCTTCCCGCTCGATATTTTGGAAGAGGCCCAGGGCCTTTGCCTATAAATAGGACTAGCCACCCACAGGGTAGAGAGAGAAGAAATCGGAGAGAGAATCAAGAAGAGAGAGAGAGAGAATGGTGACTGAACTCCTCCTAGCAGTTCATCCCCTCAGCCAAGAACAGACCCTCGCGAGGCAGTTCTTCCTTGTATTGCTCATCATCATCAGCCCAAGAGGCAATCCACCACACCACACACTGGAGTAGGGTATTACACCACAACAGTGGCCCGAACCAGTATAAACCCTGTGTCTCTTGTGCTGTTCTTTCCATAGCTTAGATCTTAGCGAGGCGGAGGGGTGCAGGTAGGTAGAAGACGAAATCTCTGCGCGCACCCTAGTGTTCGAACCTCAAGGGTCTGCCAGAACCCAAAATCCGACAATTTCTATCCTCACCGCTGGTTACAGATCCGGACGTATCCCCCTCCACTGGTGAAGGGGAGGAGGGGCAGCGTTTAGGCCGTCATCGACAGTGAGGGAGGAGACCCACTGCCGACCGCACCGTTATCTCTGGCCGAGCGCCGACGCGGGAGGTCCTCCGACCCCTTCGTCATTGCCTGTGGGCGGATCCGGCCTCCCGCCGCCCACCTATCCACATCCCGACGACATTCAGGTATATCTTCGTTTGAAACCGCCTTAGCTCTACTTCCCCAGCTCGCTATGTCGCTGCATGTGCATCATTTTCTACCTCTCAGCCCCTCTCGATCAGATGGTCCAACGTCACATATTTTTTTCTTCTATTGTTATAGGTAAAGCTACTTCATGGAGTCGAATCTTGTACTCCCTCAGCCCGAAAATACTTGTCATTGAAATGGATGTATCTAGATGTATTTTAGTTCTAGACACATCCATTTTGATGACAAGTAATTTCGAACGGAGGGAGTACTTGGTTCAAACAAGAAATAAAGTGGGGGTGGGGGAATTTAGTATGTACATCGGACTTGGTACAAACAGGAAGGGAAGGGGGTGAAAGTAGTACAGACTGGTCATCCAACCGGTCTCTTGGTCGAAAAGGGAAATATAGGGGTAACGTTGTACACAGTGGTATGACCAGGACTAGATTTGCTATCCACACATAGGAGTAGGTGGCTAGAGTGAACAAAAATGGGACCAACCCAGATATGTTTCTTGGATGTTTGTTTCTCGGGGTAACAAACTATGAATCACCACTTTATGCCCTTGTTTACGTACATGGTGCTGGACTGCTGGTGCACCCACTGTCTCATGCCCTTATACCAAATATTTAGGCTCCGTTCGGAATATAGGGGCGGAAAACATAGGTCTTGATGAAAATAGAGGAATAGGAAAGGAATGTAGGTATAAAACTATGGAACAACGAACCGGAGGAAACTCTCAAGAGAATGTGTTCGGATGGACTACGAAATGTACAGATTTGTTTTTTTAGAGTAGCATGCTTGGCAGTATGAGATGCTATTTGTTTATTCAGATGCATAGTGACTACTCTTGTCCTCACCTCACGTACCACACATAGTTTGATTTTTTTTATTCCGGCAACACAGCACAATAACCTGTCTAACGCATGGCAGCGAGCGCCTGCCTCGGGCTTCCGCCCAAAAAATGAGCAGCGCGTGGATGTATCTAATCCTATGGAATTAGTACCACCAGACCAGCTTTCTGATGAAACACTATTCACCTTTACCGTGTTCCGAATGGTTGGAAGGGAAAGAATACCGTAGGAATTGTGTTCCTATGAAAATCCTGCACCAAACCTGTGAACCGAACACAGCCTTAGCTGTTCTTAATCTAATGTTCCTAGTAAAATGAAGCCATGCCACTGTTATAAGCCATGACAAGTTTAGCCAAATGTTTTTGCCTGTAATTGTTTGAGACTCTGACTGTTTCCTCTGTGCCTTTTTGTGCAAACAGGGATATCCAATTCACCTGGTTGCTGTTGTGACCTTTTGATGCACTGCACAAAACTCTTCTTAAAAGAAGTGACTTTTGTGCTGTTTAACTAGAATGTCAGAATGGAATAGTTGGTTCATTTTGGTGGAACTGCACAAAGGGAGATCTGTGTTCCAATCCTCATCATCCATATTTGCGCCATAACCTTCCTTTAGGTAAGAATGATATTTAATGCATGTGTTCATCTCTATTTTCCAACTGCCATGAGAAAATAATGCTATTTTTACTAGTACACTTGTACTCCCTCACGGACAAAACCAATTCTGAATAGAAGGCCAATCATGTACTTGGTTTCACCAACTGGTGAGGAGAAAGATAAACAGAGCATGAAGAGGAAGAAGAAGGAGAATAAACAGCGCCAAGGCGATCTTGCTGAAGCCAGAGGCCTCAGTCGAGGCCATTCAAGGGCTCCGGCAACGACTACCCTTACATGTGAGACGATCCTCCAGGGAGCCCTTCCATTTCTGCTGTCTCACTTAATTAATTAGGAGTACTTAAGTACCACTAATTTATTACTGACTAATTTTCCTGTTGGAGTTAAACAAATCTTTAGTAGGACCCTATGCTGATTCATGTACGTGTGTATGTTTGTCTATGGAGGTGAATCATGTGGTGGAGCAGGGAGGGAATATTATTAGTGTCATGACATAATAGTGCTATTGTTTTGCATGTCAATTTATTGCCATTGGTTCAATGAGGCAATATTTTGCGTATTGTCCATCATGAATTTGATGCTAATGTTTGAGTAATATGCTAATGTCTTCCTATCCTTTCTCACTAAGCTAATGAAGGTTTCACCTTGTTCTTACTTGTGCAAACAGGGATCATGTTGTGCCAATCATACATTTTAGTGGAACTACACAAGACAATACAATGAACTGTATCCCAGCCAGTGCTTTAACTCTGCTGGAAGTTCTTGATAATCTTTCGATATAATCTCAGCACTGGTAAACAAGAGTGATTTCAACCATACATTTGAAGTGCACAAAAATATATACTATTGTGTGATTCCAGCGAGTGCTTTATCATCTCTTATGGGACTACATGAATAAGCTTTTTTTCTCAGGTTGGTACGGGCCCAAGGCCTTCATCCATATTAGTTTGCTGTCATCTCTATTTGTATCATGCTACTGTCATGAGAAACTCCTTTATCTTTGCACGTTAAAGTTTTGCAACCTATGATAAATGGCAATGCTTTGAGTGTTGAGTTGAGCTAATTGGCACTGATTAAATAAACTAATACCTCTCTTTAAGCAAGACTACTATGTTGCTAACTTTACCCATTAAGATAATGAGGGTGCTTCTATTTGTTAGTGTATATTTCATCAACTAGTCCCACTATTATAGTAATCTCACTCTCTCAATATATGTGCCAACAGGGATGCTCGATTTTGGTGGAACTGCGCAAAAACTTTGGGTGCTTCATTGCCTCGGCAGCTTCCGTCCTTTCCTGTCAGTTGCTAATCTCCGCTTGCTTTCTTCCTTTGCTGTCAGTCGCTTGGCTTATCTCGGCTTCCAGTCAAAGGAAATAGTAATTGATATGCTACCTCACACAGGTTGGTACTGGTCTTTATCCTGATTATTGTGCCTGTCATATGTATTGGTAATTTGGTATTGTGCTACTGTTTGCCGATTTCATAAAGGAGTAATTTGGAGCCTAAACTCGCAAGCAAATCATTACATCGGGTGATTTCAGTAGAACTACACAAAATGATCAGATGGACAGGTACTTATGCTGCTGCTATGTACTCCAAAGTTCACTCAGACAAGCATCGATGTTGACAAGAAGTGCCTATATTCATTCGAGTATCAACCGGCGTCAACCAATTGTCAAACTCCAAGTATTAGGAGAGCGAACGCCAAAAATATTGCTTGGTGCATAGCCCAGAAAAATGCAGTCCAGTCTTTGGTCCCAACTTGTGCCTTTTGGTTATCGGCACATATGGTAGCGAACTATATGGCATGGAGTCTAAAGATTCCAGACAAGTTGGTTGACGCGTATATTCATCTGGCACTTAATCAGTCTGCACGCCAAGGATGCTCCATTTCAGTTGAACTGCACAAAAATTTGGGTGGTTCATTTTCTCAACTGCCTCCTTTCTCGTCTGCAATGTAGATACAAGACCAAGATGAGCCAGTAAACTAGTTGGATGAAAGTAGTGGCCAAGTTGCTCAAACCTCCCTCGGCACGAGGCCACTATTTGAGGATAAACCTACAAGCAAAGTTCAGATTGTCTGTGCTGCCTCTTATGTACTCGAAAGTTTACTCGTACAAGAACTAATTTTAGCAAGAAGTACCTCCGATTGAACACCATTTACTAGTCTGTACCCTAGGTAATTAAAGTTCATCCATGGATCATATTGGCTGTGATCTCAATCATTAGGATGCATAAACATACTGAACATGTGTATATCTGAATCTTTTTGTGAATTATGTATGAATATTGTCGTGTGATCTATCAATCATTTGGATGCATAGATATGCTGAGCTTGTGTATATATGAATCTTTTGAGTTGTTGATAGTGAATGTTGGCTATGAATATGAACATGTCCTGTGAACCTGTGTTTGATATGAATGTTTACCTTTTTTGTTGTATCTGTGTGTGAACTTGTTAGTATGCCTACTGTGGGGTATAAAACGCAGGTCTCTTATAAAAGTAATGTTGTGTCCAATTTATGTTTTCCCTTCTAACCACATTATATATACTAGCAAAAGGGCCCGTGCGTTGCAACGGGAAAAAATATGGCACATACTTACGTTCTATTCTTCTTTACCGGGTCTGTCATTACATGTGCTCCAGTGTAATAACATCATAAATTACCAAACTGCCTTAGAAGTTTTTGTCTCAGGCACCACAGTGAGAATGATTGACAATATGAGCATCACAAGCCTGAAGAAAGTTGTTTCTATTATGACCGGCATGGCCAAGAGGATATATGATGCGCACTGACATCCAACAACAACATTTCTCATCGTTTCTGTTTTTTTCGAACCAGTGTTATATTTGATTATTTGGCACAAAAGAGTTGTAATTCTTTCACTCCAACTATGACCAACATGGTTCGTCATTCTTCCAAAAGATGTCCCTTATGATATTTCTTCAAAAAAAGGAGTGCATTATCTCCTTGCTGTCGTCTAACTGAAGGAAACTGAATGTGAAAATTTAAGTGTACATAGATTGACCCACTCGGAGTGCATACAAAAATATTTTTATCCAAGTCGTCAGTGCCAACACTGTACCTCCAATGTCCATCTTCATCTACACGGCTAGGTCTAATCTTAAGCAAGAATGAAACTACCAAGCAAACTGAGATAACAACATGTAGCCGACCTCGGGCAGTAGGTGGTCAGCGATCATCAGCAGAGAAACACGAAGTCGGCTGACGACCGCCGAGCATGGCCAGGCCCATCTCACTCGCATGGCTGCCTTGGTGGCTCCCGGGCCTCTCCGTTGCTCCTCCACTCCGAGTCCACAGCCTGACGTCGGCATTCCGCCTCCATCCTCCTCTGCCCTCTGTCCCATGTGCTCCTCCACACCTCCCTTTCCAAGCCGACGAATCCGACCTTCCCCTCGCTGGATCCGGTCCACCACGAGCCTCAAGCCACTCTGCCGCCGCGCTCGTGTCCATGTTGTGCGTGGTGTAGAGGTGGCCAGCGTGTGGAACAGGATGCATCGCAGGCGTCTGCGTGCTGCGCCTCCGCTTCCTCACCCCGGCGAGCACCGGACTGAACAACTTCGCGTCGGACTGCCGTTTTGTTGTACAATTTCCCTTCGTTCTCATTCTGTGTTTGTTGTTCAAGAGGCTCATTATTGATATGCAATTTTCCTATGTATATAAACTGGTAGACTTTCATGTAAGCAATCAAGGTGGGATTACTCCGAGTACATGTGTGAAAATCAGGTAAGGTACAAATACAGAAGCGTGCATGCAGGCCGAAACATGCGTGCAGGCCCAATAAGAGAATGTGGACGTGGACCAATTGGATGGACAAAGTTTTTAGTACCGCGTCGCAACAATTGAACGGACTGTCGATCAAAACTAACGGAAAAAAACTGAAAGCGTAAATTCACGAAAAGAAGCGTATTGTGACGGTGAACCCAAAGAGTCAATCCGTGCTTTATTATTAGGGAAAGATTTATATTATTACTATTATCATATATTTTATAGAGACTTATATATACATAATAAGAACATCCCACATGTTATTAACTTATAAAAGTAAATGTTTAACGAAAGTTGGCAATGAAAATCCTGGTCGTTTTTGATTCACATGCAAGGAAAATCCGGGTGATTGCGTACAAAAGCTTGCAAAGATTTTAAGGACCAATTTAATAATAACACACTCAGTTTTATTTTGAGCAATAACTCGCTAATTTCTTAATTATATATATAAAAAATGCGCCTCTCTGGTTTATTCTTTGATATTAATTGCTCCTTCTAACATAACATTATATATATAACGAGCCCACCTAATACGTGTATTTCAAGGAAGTGCAAATGGGTTAGGATTTCTTAGAAAATATAAATGGGCCTAATTGACACGAAATTATTTGTTCACCTAGCCCAGCAAATGGACTATACATTCTAGAAAACATGGGTTAAATATATGTCACATTTTTGCAGGCTGACATGTGGGCCAATAGGTCGAAGCCTACGCAGGGTGTTGTCAACTTGGTCAACAAATGATTGTGTCATCCACAACCATTGGATTTATATCCAACGGCCGGCATGCACCTTTAATCTCTCGTCTTCTTCCTCCAGCATCGCCGGGACTGCCTGGTCCGGCCTCCGGCGGCTAGCGGCTCTTCTTAGCACGCATCGCTGCGAAGCGCGACCCCACCGCCGGCTAGGCTATCCCTCCACCCCTCGACACATCTTGTTATTCTCCACAGACTACAGCCCCACGCCACAACAGAACCAGTTATAACCCTTCTCCTCCTCTCAATCTGCGACTCCACTGCCGCGTTTTCCCATCTCCGAGTCGTTCCCGTCCGGGGCCTCACCGCCGTCCGCCGCCTCGCTATGTTCGGTGCGGCGTGGTCAACAAACGAGAGTCATCGGAAGAGGACTGTACGTGGAGATCCTGACGGCTGGGACCCTCGAGGTCCATGGTCGCATGCAAGGAAAGTTCCTCCTTATTAAGCTGAAAAAATGTTTCCTCCATCTGACAGCTGGGACCCACCAGCTGTATCTTTGCACGGAAGGAAGTGCCTCCTTGTTTTGCGAAAAAAATTATTCATCCCGTTGAAAGCTAGGACCCATCAGATTTGGTGACTGACTTGTGGGCCTACTAAGCAGACGTGTACGCATGGCTTTGTCAACTTAATCAACAAATGATTCTAGCAGCTGGACCATTGGATGTTAATCCAATAGCCGTGCTCCTTCTTCAACCTTTGTTCTTGCTCCTGTCTCCCGTGGGCGGCACCGCGGCTGTGCTGCCGCGCACCCGAACCAGTGAAGTTTCCGACTCCTCTCCGTCTGCGACTCCACTGCCCCTCTTCCCCATCTCCGGGTCGTTCCAGTCTGGGTGCGCTCGGCACGGTGTGGTCAACGTGGTCAACAACCGAGAGTCATCGGAAGATGACTGTACGTGAGAGGCTGACAGTAGGGACACACTACGCCCATGGACCCATGCATGCAACAGAACGTGGTGAGGTCAACGTGGTCAAGGAACGACTTCCGTTGGAAGTATACTGTACGTGGAGAGTCTCAACTGGGTCCATGGCCGCAGCAAGTAAGTGCCTCCTTATTACGCGGAAAATAATGATTCCTCCAACTGACACCAGGGACCCACTGGACGGGCCACCGTATTTTGCAAAAAAAAAACGTTTGCCCCCTGACTGCTGGGACCCACCTGACGGTCCACCGTATTTCGCAAAAAAAAAAAAACGTTTCCCCCGCTCTCAGCTCAGACCCACCGAAAGTGCCTCCTTATTACGCACAAAAAAATGAATACTCCCCCGGCTAGCTGGGACCCACCTTGGTGGGAGGCTGACTTGTGGGCCTACTAAGTTGATGGGGACGAAGGGCTTTGTCAACTTAGTCAATATGAACAATTCTAGCTCCAGTGACCGTACAATGTCCATCCAACGGCCGTAGTGCTTCTTCAACCTCTAGTCTTCTTGCTCCAGCCGCCCAAAGCAGCGCCGGTCGTGCCGCATGCTCCTGCCTCCCATGGATGGCTGTGCTGCTGCGGAGGCCTCATCGCCCCTACTATTCCCATCGCTGGCCAGGCCCTGCGGCGATGGCAGCCTCACACCGCAGCCGAACCAGTGAACCCTCGTACTCCTCTCCGCGCGGGCTTCCACTGCCGCGTTTTCCCCGGCTCCACGTCGTCCCCTTCCTAGGCCTCGCCATCGTCCACCGCCGTGGTGCTCTCCGCGCGGCGTGGTCAACGTGGTCAAGGAACGACTTCCATCGGAAGAGTACTGTACGTGGAGAGGCTGACAGCTGGGTCCACGGCCACAACCCAGTTTTTTGTGATTTGCCAAGTAAGTCGCTTTGTCAGGCTTGTTGGGCTGCAAATCTTTCAAGACGAGGAGAGCTTTCATTCGGCTGGCCGAGAAAATGGCCCACCAGTAATGAGAAATGGGCTGTACATTTTTAAAACACATCAAACCGGCAATTAGTTTCAAATATCTTTTTTTTCATTTCAAGATTTTAAATTACATTAATTTTTATGCGTGCAGAATTTGTTGGATTTTATATTGATATACATTTATTTTTAAAATTGGTTTGAATGTGAGTCGAAATTTCAGGATTAAAAACAGTTCGGACCACACCGAAATATGCAAAATTTCGTATAATTTTTTAACCGTGGCCACAATATGGGCTATAATGCTAACAAAAAGAATATGGGCTCCAAAAAAACCTTAAGAATTAGCAAATGGGTTGTAAATTATTAGAAATAATGGCAGATGGGATGTATGTTGTTTTCCACAGATTGGAGGCTTTCCTAAAAAAAGGTTGACACACAAGTAGTGACTGTTGGATGTCCATCGAACGACCGTCGTGCTTCTTCAATCTCTGCTCTTCCTGCTCCAACCGCTCAAACAAGCCCCGGCGGGACTGCCTGCTCCCTCCACCCCGCGGCCGACTGTGCTGCCGCGCAGGACTCACGGCCCCATCGTACTCCCATCGCTGGCCTAGCCATCCCTCTACTCACCCACACCTGCTGTTATTCTCTGGCGACGGCAGACGAACCAGTAAACCCTCGTATAGTCGTACTCCCCTCCGCATGGGAAAAAACTGCCGAGTCTTCCCCGCCTCCGTGTCGTTCCCTTCATAGGCCTCGCCGTCGTCCACCGCCCTGGTGCTCTCGGCGCGGCCTGGTCAACATGGTCAACGACCGACATGCATCTGAAGTGGATTGTACATGGAGAGGCCGACAGTTGGGTCCACGGCCACACGCAAGGAAATGCCTCCTTATTACGCGCAAAATAATGATTCCTCCACCTAACATCAGGGACCCACCGAAAGGGCCTCTGTATTTCGCGAAAAAAACGTTGCCGCCACTAACAGCTCGGACCCACCAGCTATATCTTCGCACGCAAGGAAGTGCCTCCTTATTACGCACAAAAAATGAATACTCCCCCTGTTAGCTGGGACCCAGTATAGTGGCAGGCTGACTTGTGGGCCTACTAAGTTGACGGGGCCGGAGGGCTTTGTCAACTTAGTCAATATGCATGATTCTAGCTCCAGTGACCGTGCGATGTCCATCCAACGGCCGTAGTGCTTCTTCAACCTCTGGTCTTCTTGCTCCAGCCGCCCAAACCAGCGTCGGTTGTGCCTCGTGCTCCTGCCTCCCGTGGTCGGCTGCGATGCGGCGGAGGCCTCACCGCCCCTACTACTCCCACCACTAGCCAGGCCATCCCTCTACTCACCCACACCCCCTGTTATTCTGCGGCGACGGCAGCCTCACACCGCAGCGAACCAGTGAACCCTCGTACTCCTGTACGCGTGGGCGTCCACTGCCGCGTCTTCCCCGGCTCCGCGTCGTCCCCTTCCTAGGCCTCGCCGTCGTCTACCGCCCTGGTGCTCTCGACGCGGCGTGGTCAACGTGGTCAAGGAACAGCTTCCATCAGACGTGGACTGTACGTGGAGAGGCTGACAGCTGGGTCCACGGCTGCAGCAAGGAAGTGCCTCCTTATTACGTGCCAAATAATTATTCCTCCACCTGACAGCGGGGACCCACCGGATGGGCCACCGTATTTCGCGAAAAAAACGTTTGCCCCTGACTGCTGGGACCCACCAGCTACATCTTTGCACGCAAGGAAGTGCGTCCGGGCAAAAGAAATGATTCGCCCCCTGACTGCTGGGACCCACCAGCTACATCTTCACAGGCAAGGAAGTGCCTGACAGTCGGGACCCACCTGGTCAAAGCGTATGTAGCATTGTCATTCTGGTCACGAACATGTACGTACATATATACTGGTGGATGTAGAGGCGCGCACGTGTCGTAGTAGAGGCGCATACGTGTCATAGTAGAGGCGCACACGTAGCATGTACACGTACGTACAACGGCCAGGGTGCAAGAAAGAAAATACGACCACGTATGTGTACATACGGGCGGGGTCTCGAACGCCTACTCGCGCATACGTACGGCGAGGGCTCGTTGACATGGCTGGGTCGAAACGGAGAAACAACGTCGTCGTCGTGTTCATGGGGAGGCAACGGAATGCACCGTGTTCATGGGGAGGCAACGAAATGCGTCGTGTTCATCGGGAGGCAACGCAACGCGTGGGAGCCAACCGGCTGGGTCGGAACGGAATGCGTGGTCGTGTTCACCGGGAGGGCTTGGACGGAATAGGCGATGGAAACGAGGCCCGGCGTACTGCAGAACGGAGGAAACGGCCTTGTGTTCGACCGACCACATTCGAAACGGGATCCTATTCATCGGGAGGGGTGTGGCGTACCGCAAAACTGAGGAAACGGACCTCCTACGGTCGAAACGGGGGTCCTGTTGATCGGGAGGGGTGTGGCGTACCGCAAAACGGAGGAAACGGACCTCCTACGGTCAAAACGGGGGTCCTGTTGATCGGGAGGGGTGTGGCGTACCGTAAAACGGACGAAACGGACCTCCTACGGTCGAAACGGGGGTCCTGTTCATCGGGAGGGGTGTGGCGTACCGCAAAACGGGACTCCACGGGATATTGTTCATCTCCACCGTCGACCTCCTCTAGCCTCCACGGGCTACCGTCGGCCTCCTGCAGCCTCCACGGGCTCCTGTTCATCCAGCCTCCACCGCGCGCTACTCCACCGGCTACTGTTCAACCACCCCTCCACCGTCTACTATTCATCCAGCTCTTCACACCACGGGGTCCTGTTCACCCACCCCTCCACGGGCACCCCTCCACCGTCTACTGTTCATCTAGCCCTCCACACCACGGGGTCCTGTTCATCCAGAGGCAACACCACCGCTCACTGTTCATCCACCCCCCGCAACGCTCACTGTTCATCCAATCGATCGACTTCAGTTAGCAGCAGTAGCGAAGGAATCACTCGATCGGGTTCAGTTAACAACCATCGATCGATTGCTCGGGTTCAGTAATGCGTAGCCTGCAGTGCAATCGCTCGGGTTTAGTTAGAGCCCAACGCCTCGCTCGGGTTCAGTTAGAGCCAACGCCTCGCACACGCGTGCGTACGTGTACAAGAGAAACGCGCATCACTCGTCCCCGACCTCCCACCGTAACCGGGAACTCCCCGAAATTTTCCTCGCCCTCGCTTCTACCATGGTTTTTTCCGTCATGGACGGCCCAAAGAATGTCATGCAGCTGCGTCTCCGGCCCGCCCAGGACGAAAAGCCCATTTTCTATCATGATTTTTTGTCATAGAAGTAGGAGCCCACCACATCTATGATGATACCCGGTTTTGTCACAATTATCGTCATATGTATGATAGAATTTTTTTCGTTCGGCCCAAAATGTCACATATGTGTCTTTTTTTTTGTAGTGAGATGAGTACGAGAGGAGAGCGGAGGCCGCTCGTCGCCACACTACAACGCAGGAGGCGATAGCCGCTGCATCTCAGTATGACGCCAACTACTATTATGGATATCCGCCAGGCCAGCCGTGGCCATAGACCAACTTAGGCCAAAAGCCTAAGCTTGGGGGAGTACGTATTTCCCACCGACATTACATTTATGTTCACACACTCATTGCTAGATGTCGGTGCTCATACTTTTTCATTGTATCATCCATGCTAGTTTATTTCCTTTTTATGCTTTCTTCTTGTGTGTTTAATAAACCTTAAGAAAAACCAAAAAAATTAGTTGTAGCTTTTAATTAGTTTACTTTCCATGCTTGTAGTAGTAATTAAAAGAAAACCCAAAAAGATTTCCTGTTCTTCTTTTGCTTGTTGGGAGCTTTCCCATGTAAATAGTTTTATTTATTTTCTTTTCTTTGGGGGTCGATAGGAGAAGACCATGATTAAATTGTTGAAGTGGCTCTTATATGCATAATTGTTGATCTGACAAAAGAGCCCATATTGCCTTGTCTTCTCCTGTTTATTGAATGCTTGTAGATCCCAGCTTAGTCCAATGCACGTGCACTATTATTATTATTCACAATATTCGGTCGTGCAAGCGAAAGGCAATTATGACGATATATGATGGACTAACTGAGATGAGAAAAGCTGGTATGAACTCGACCTCTTTTGTTTTTGTAAATATGATTAGTTCATCGTTCCTGATTCGGCCTATTATGAATAAACATGTTTGCAATGACAACTAGAGATCATAGTTCTTGTGCCATGCTTGATTAGCTATGAGTTATAATGGTTTACCTTGCATGCCAACATGCTATTGAAATAGTTATGATGTGGTATGATAGGGTTGTATCCTCCTCTGAATGATTTAAGTGACTTGACTTGGTGCATGTTCACGCATGTAGTTGAAACAAAATCAACATAGCCTTCACGATATTTATGTTCATGGTGGATTATATCCTACTCATGCTTGCATTCGGTGTTGATTAATTTTAATGCATGTTCATGACTGTTGTCGCTCTCTAGCTGGTCGCTTCCCAGTCTTTTGCTAGCCTTCACCTGTACTAAGCGGGAATACTGCTTGTGCATCCAATCCCTTAAACCCCAAAGTTATTCCACATGAGTCCACTATACCTTCCTATATATGGTATCTACCTGCTGTTCCAAGTAAATTTGTATGTGCCAAACTCTAAACCTTCAAATAAATATCCTGTTTTATATGCTCGAATAGCTCATGTATCAACTAGGGCTGTCCGTATCTTCCATGTTAGGCGGGTTATTCTCAAGAGGAGTGGACTCCGCTCCTCACTCACGAGAAAATGGCTGGTCACCGGGATACCCAGTCCCATGCTTTATGCAAACTAAATCAAAATAATTGCAAACAAAACTCCCCCTAGGACTCTTGTTAGTTGGAGGCACTCGTTGTTTCGAGCAAGCCATGGATTGATGCTTGTTGGTGGAAGGGGGAGTATAAACTTTACCATTCTGTTTGGGAACCGCTTATAATGTGTGTAGCATGGAAGATATAGCCATCTCTTGGTTGTTATGTTGACAATGAAAGTATACCGCTCAAAATATTATTCATCTCTATTGCAAAATCGAGCTCTGGCACCTCTACAAATCCCTACTTCCCTCTGCGAAGGGCCTATCTATTTACTTTTATGCCAAGTCATCATCCTCTTATTAAAAAGCACCAGTTGGAGAGCACTGCTGTCATTTTCATTCATTATAGTTAGTTTACATTGGGTATGACTTCACTGGATCTCTTTTACCATGAATTACAATGTCTAGTCAGTCCTTGATCTTTAAAGGTGCTCTGCATTTATGTTTTGCGGTCTCAGAAAGGGCTAGCGAGATACCATCTTGTTATATCATGTTATGATTGTTTTGAGAAAGTGTTGTCATCCGAGATTTATTATTATTGCTCGCTAGTTGATTATGCCATTGATATGAGTAAACTTGAGACCTAAGCGTTATTGTGAATGTGGTTAGTTATAATCTTTGCTGAAAACTTGAATGCTGGCTTTACATATTTACAACAACAAGAGGAAACAGAGTTTGTAAAAGTTTTTCTTTATCACTTTCAGTTTGTCAACTGAATTGCTTGAGGACAAGCAAAGGTTTAAGCTTGGGGGAGTTGATATGTCTCCCTCGTATCTACTTTTCCAAACACTTTTGCCCTTGTTTTGGACTCTAACTTGCATGATTTGAATGGAACTAACCCGGACTGACGATGTTTTCAGCAGAATTACCATGATGTTATTTATGTGCAGAAACAAAAGTTCTTGGAATGACCCAAAACTTCACGGAGCAACTTTTTGGAAAATATAAAAAATACCTACAAAAGATGAAGGCCAGGGGGCCCACCACCTATCCACGAGGGTGGCGGCATGCCTGCCCCCCTAGGGCGCGCCCCTACCTCGTGGGCCCCCTGGAGCTCCTCCGACTCCAACTACAACTCTATATATTATGTTTCGAGGAGAAAAAAATCAGAGAGAAGAATTCATCGCGTTTTACGATACGGAGCCGCCGCCAAGCCCTAAAACTCTTGGGAGGGCTGATCTGGAGTCCGTTCGGGGCTCCGTAGAGGGGAATCCGTCGCCATCGTCATCATCAACCATCCTCCATCACGAATTTCATGATGCTCACCGCCGTGCGTGAGTAATTCCATCGTAGGCTTGCTGGACGGTGATGGGTTGGATGGGATCTATCATGTAATCGAGTTAGTTTTGTTACGGTTTGATCCCTAGTATCCACTATGTTGTAAGATTGATGTTGCTACGACTTTGCTATGCTTAATGCTTGTCACTAGGGCCCTAGTGCCATGATTTCAGATCTGAACCTATTATGTTTTCATCAATATATGAGAGTTGTAGATCCTATCTTGCAAGTCTATAGTCACCTATTATGTGTTATGATCCGTTAACCTCGAAGTGACAATAATCGGGATACTTACCGGTGATGACCGTAGTTTGAGGAGTTCATGTATTCACCATGTGTTAATGCTTTGTTCCGGTACTCTATTAAAAGGAGGCCTTAATATCCCTTAGTTTCCGTAAGGACCCCGCTGCCACGGGAGGGTAGGACAAAAGATGTCATGCACGTTCTTTTCCATAAGCACGCATGACTATATTCAGAATACATGCCGACATTATATCAATGAACTAGAGCTAGTTCTGTGTCACCCTAGGTTATGACTGTTACATGATGAACCGCATCCGGCATAATTCTCCATGACTGATCCATTGCCTACGAGTTTCCCATATATTGTTCTTCGCTTATTTACTTTTCCGTTGCTATTGCTATCATCACTACAAAGTACCAAAAACATTACTTTTGCTATCATTACCTTTTGCTACCGTTACCACTACTATCATATTACTTTGCTACTAAATACTTTGCTGCAGATATTAAGTTTCCAGGTGTGGTTGAATTGACAACTCAGCTGCTAATACTTGAGAATATTCTTTGGCTCCCCTTGTGTCGAATCAATAAATTTGGGTTGAATACTCTACCCTCGAAAACTATTGCGACCCCCTATACTTGTGGGTTATCATATGCTCCAAAAGCCCTCAACCAGTTTATCATATCCACATATGTCCCAAACCAAAAGTCAAACTCGGCCCCACTGATTTGACCTATCCGGTGCCACTGAGTTCATTTGACATAGCCATAGCCAGAAACCCTAATCAGTTCGGTCTCACCGATAGAGATCTTGGTCTCACCGAGATGGGATTACAAACTCTCTGTTTCCCTTCATAACGTTTCGGTCTAACCAAGATGAGCGATTGGTCCCACCGAGTTTGCAATGCAAACTCTCTGTTTCCTTTTCGTAATGTTTCGGTCCCACCTAAATGAGCCATCGGTCCCACTGAGTTTGCCTGACCAACTCTCTGTTTCCCTATTACAGAAATCGGTCTCACCAAGTTCATGTGATCCGTCTCACCGAGATTATGTTATGCCCTAACCCTAATGAAATTGGTCCCACCGAGTTGACATGTCGGTCCCACCGAAAAGCCTAATGTTCACATTTTGAACTGAATCGGTCTGACCGAGTTTGAGTATTCGGTCCCACCGAGTTTTGTAAATTGTGTGTAACGGTTAGATTTTGTGTGGAGGGTATATATACCCCTCCACCCATCCTCCATTCATGGAGAGAGCTATCAGAACATGCCTACACTTCTACCATACATTTTCTGAGAGAGAACCACCTACTCATGTGTTGAGACCAAGATATTCCAATTCAACCACAAGAATCTTGATCACTAGCCTTCCCCAAGTTGCTTTCCACTCAAATCATCTTTCCACCATATCCAAATCTGTGTGAGAGAGTTGAGTGTTGGGGAGACTATCATTTGAAGCACAAGAGCAAGGAGTTCATCATCAACACACCATCTATTACCTTTTGGAGAGTGGTGTCTCCTAGATTGGTTAGGTGTCACTTGGGAGCCTCCGTCAAGATTGTGGAGTTGAACCAAGGAGTTTGTAAGGGCAAGGAGATTGCCTACTTCGTGAAGATCTACCCAAGTGAGGCAAGTCCTTCGTGGACGATGGCCATGGTGGGATAGACAAGGTTGCTTCTTCGTGGACACTTCGTGGGTGGAGCCCTCCGTGGACTCGCGCAACCATTACCCTTCGCGGGTTGAAGTCTCCATCAATGTGGATGTACGATAGCACCACCTATCGGAACCACACCAAAAATCTCCGTGTCTACATTGCGTTTGCTCCCTCCAAACTCCTCCCTTTACCTTCATATGCAATGATTTACATTCTGCTAATATACTCTTAGAATTGCATGTGTAGGTTGATTGCTTGACTTGTGTTAAGTTGCTAAAATCTGCCAAGACTTAAAATTGAGAAAAGGATAGTTTTTTATTTGGTCAAGTAGTCTAATCACCCCCCTCTAGACATACTTTCGATCCTACAAGTGGTATTAGAGCTTTGGTCTCCATTTGCCTTGATTTCCATAGCTTTGGTGATCATAGCCTTGGTTTCACAACCTAGGAGAGTATGACGTCTAGCGAGGGAAATTACCACCGTAGAGGTCCTTACTTTGATGGTACTAATACGTCCATTTTGCATCATGCTTTTATATCGATATTCATTGCATCATGGGCTGTTATTACAAATTATGTCACAATACTTATGCCCCATCTCTCTTATTTTACAAGGTTTACATGAAGAGGGAGAATGTCGGCAGTTGGAATTCTGGGCTGGAAAAGGAGCAAATATTAGAGACCTATTCTGCACAACTCCAAAATTCCTGAAACTCCACGATAGTCAGTTTTGGAATATGTTAAAAATATTGGGCGAAGAAACCACCAGAGGGGAGCCAGCCAACATCCACGAGGGTGGGGGCGCACCCTACCCCCCTAGGCATGCCTCCTGCCTCGTGGGCCACCTGGTAGGCCTCCGATGACCATCTTCTGGTATAAGGTGTCTTTTGCCCTGGAAAAAATAAGAAGGAAGCTTTCGGGATGAAGCGCCGCCGTCTCAAGGCGGAACCTTGGCGGAACCAATCTAGGGCTCCGACGGAGCTGTTCTGTCGGGAAACATCCCTCCGGGAGGGGGAAATCATCACCATCGTCATCACCATCGATCCTCTCATTGGGAGGGGGTCAATCTCCATCAACATCTTCACCAGCACCATCTCCTCTAAAACCCTAGTTCATCTCTTGTATCCGATCTTTGTCTAAAAACCTTAGATTGGTACCTGTGGATTGCTAGTAGTGTTGATTACTCCTTGTAGTTGATGCTAGTTGGTTTATTCGGTGGAAGATTATGTGTTCAGATCCTTTATGCATATTAATACCCCTCTGATTATGAACATGAATATGATTTGTGAGTAGTTACGTTTGTTCCTGAGGACATGGGAGAAGTCTTGTTATAAGTAGTCATGTGAATTTGGTATTCGTTCGATATTTTGATGAGATGTATGTTGCCTTTCCTCTAGTGCTGTTATGTGAACATCGACTACATGACACTTCACCATTGTTTGGGCCTAGGGGAAGGCATTGGGAAGTAATAAGTAGATGATGGGTTGCTAGAGTGACAGAAGCTTAAACTCTAGTTTATGCGTTGCTTCGTAAGGGGCTGATTTGGATCCATATGTTTCATGCTTTGGTTAGGTTTACCTTAATTCTTCTTTCGTAGTTGCAGATGCTTGTGAAGGGGGTTAATCATAATTGGGATGCTTGTCCAAGGAAGGGCAGTACCCAAGCACCGGTCCACCCACATATCAAATTATCAAAGTAACGAACACGAATCATATGAGCATGATGAAAACTAGCTTGACGATAATTCCCATGTGTCCTCGGGAGCGCTTTCCTTTATATAAGAGTTTGTCCAGGCTTGTCCTTTGCTACAAAAAGGATTGGGCCACCTTGCTGCACCTTGTTTACTTTTGTTACTTGTTACTCGTTACGAATTACCTTACCACAAAACTAAATGTTATCGATAATTTCAGTGCTTGCAGAGAATACCTTACTGAAAACCGCTTGTCATTTCCTTCTGCTCCTCGTTGAGTTCGACACTCTTACTTATCGAAAGGACTACGACAGATCCTCTATACTTGTGGCTCATCAAGACTCTTTTCTAGCACCGTTGCCGGGGGGTGAAGCGCCTTTGGTAAGGAAACAAAATTATATAGTGTGCTGAAATTTACTATCACTTGTTACTATGGAAAACAATCCTTTGAGGGGCCTGTTCGGGGTATCTTCACCCCGACCAGTAGAGCAAAGAGTTGCTCCTCAACCTACCGAGCCTACTAAAAATGTATACTTTGAAATTCCTTCGGGTATGATAGAGAAACTGCTAGCTAATCCTTTTACAGGAGATGGAACATTACATCCCGATATGCACCTAATCTATGTGGATGAAGTTTGTGGATTATTTAAGCTTGCAGGTATGCCTGAGGATGTTATCAAGAAGAAGGTCTTCCCTTTATCTTTGAAGGGTAAGGCATTGACGTGGTTTAGGCTATGTGATGATATTGGATCATCGAACTACAACCGATTGAAATTGGAATTTCATCAGAAGTTTTATCCTATGCATCTGGTTCATCGTGATCGTAA
>NC_041392.1:487259485-487289576 GCF_002162155.2 Triticum dicoccoides | reverse complement strand
GGGCTTAAGTCATATTCAAGCCCCAATCATGAGCTCTCAAGAGAAATTATTATTCAAAAAATTTATGCTTAGCTTTCTCTCAATAATCGCTCCATGCTCGATACTTCTTGCACTGGTTCGTTTGTGATGAAGACTATTGAATTCAAATGGGATTTATTGGAAAGAATTAAACACAACTATGAAGATTGAGAACTCGACGAAGGTAAGGAGTCAGGTATAACACCTAAGTTTGATTGTGTTAAATCTTTTATGGATACCGATGCTTTTCGTGAATTTAGCACTAAATATGGACTTGACTCCGAGATAGCAGCTTCTTTCTGTGAATCATTTGCTACTCATGTTGATCTCCCTAAGTATAAGTGGTTTAAATACCATCCTCCGATTGAAGTAAAAGTAGTTGAACCTATTAAAGTTGAAGAGAATACTATCACTTATAATGTTGATCCTATTGTTCCTACCGCTTATATTGAGAAACTACCTTTCCCTGTTAGAATAAAGGATCATGCTAAAGCTTTAACTGTGGTTTGTAAGAGTAATGCTAGAACACCTACACTCCCTGAGCAAATTAAAGTTGAACCTAGTATTGCTATGGTTAAAGATCTCTTGGTCGATAATATTGATGGGCATGTCATTTACTTTTGTGATGAAGCTGCTAGAATTGCTAGACCCGATACTAAAGATAAACATAGACCTATTGTAGGCATGCCTGTTGTTTCTGTTAAAATAGGAGATCATTTCTATCATGGCTTATGTGACATGGGTGCTAGTGTGAGTGCAATACCTCATTCTTTATACGAAGAAATTATGCATGATATTGCACCTGCTGAGATAGAAGGTATTGATGTTACAATTAAGCTTGCCAATATAGATACTATTTCACTAGTTGGGATTGTTAGAGATGTTGAAGTCTTGTGTGGGAAAGTTAAATATCCTACTGATTTTCTTGTTCTTGGTTCCCCATAAGATGACTTTTGTCCCATTGTATTTAGTAGACCCTTCTGGAATACCATTAATGCTAAGATAGACTGCAAAAAGGATATTATTACTGTTGGTTTAGGGGGTATGTCTCATGATTTTAATTTTGCTAAATTTCGTAGACAACCCCATGATAAAAAATTGCCTAGTAAAGATGAAATTATTGGTCTTGCTTCTATTGACGTGCCTCCTAATGATCCTTTAAAACAATATTTGCTAGACCATGAAAATGATATGTTTATGAATGAAAGAAGGGAAATAGATGAAGTAGTCTTTAAACAGGGACCTATTTTGAAACACAACTTGCCTGTTGAAATTCTAGGGGATCCTCCTCCACCCAAGGGTGATCCCGTGTTTGAGCTTAAACCATTACCTGATACTCTTAAATATGCTTATCTTGATGAAAACAAGATATATCCTGTTATTATTAGTCCTAACCTTTGAGAGCAGGAAGAAGAGAAATTATTGAAAACTCTAAAGAAGCACCGCGCTGCTATTGGATATACTCTTGATGATCTTAAGGGCATTAGTCCCACTCTATGCCAGCACAAAATAAAATTGGAGAAAGACGCTAAACCAGTTGTTGATCACCAACGACGGTTAAATCCTAAGATGAAAGAAGTGGTAAGAAATGAAATACTAAAGCTTCTAGAGGCAGGTATAATTTATCTTGTTGCTGATAGTCAGTGGGTAAGTCATGTCCATTGTGTCCCTAAGAAGGGAGGTATTACTGTTGTTCCTAATGATAAAGCTGAATTGATCCCACAAAGAGTTTTTACAGGTTATAGAATGGTAATTGATTTCCACAAATTAAATAAGGCTACTAGAAAGGATTATTACCCTTTACCTTTTATTGATCTAATGCTAGAAAGATTATCCAAACATACACATTTTTGCTTTCTAGATGGTTATTCTGGTTTCTCTCAAATACCTCCGTCGAAAGAGGATCAGGAAAATACCACTTTTACTTGCCCTTTCGGTACCTTTGCTTATAGACGTATGCCCTTCGGTTTATGTAATGCACATGCTACCTTTCAAAGATGTATGACTGCTATATTCTCTGACTTTTGTGAAAATATTGTTGAGGTTTTCATGGATGATTTCTCCATGTATGGAACTTCTTTTGATGATTGCTTGAGCAACCTTGATCAAGTTTTGCAGAGATGTGAAGAAACTAATCTTGTCTTGAATTGGGAGAAGTGCCACTTTATGGTTAATGAAGGTATTGTTTTGGGGCATAAAGTTTCTGAAAGAGGTATTGAAGTTGATAAAGCTAAAGTTGATGCTATTGAAAAGATGTCGTGTCCTAAGGACATTAAAGGTATAAGAAGTTTCCTTGGTCATGCTGGTTTTTATAGGAGGTTCATTAAAGATTTCTCAAAAATTTCTAGGCCTCTGACTAATCTCTTACAAAAAGATGTTCCTTTTGTCTTTGATGATGATTGTGTAGAAGCATTTGAAATACTTAAGAAAGCCTTGATTTCTGCACCTATTGTTCAGCCACCTGATTGGAATTTACCCTTTGAAATTATGTGTGATGCTAGTGATTATGTTGTAGGTGCTGTCCTAGGACGAAGAGTTGATAAGAAATTAAATGTTATTCAATATGCTAGTAAAACTCTAGATAGTGCCCATAGAAATTATGCTACTACTGAAAAAGAATTTTTAGCAGTTGTATTTGCTTGTGATAAGTTCAGACCTTATATTGTTGATTCTAAAGTAACTGTTCACACTGACCATGCTGCTATTAAATATCTTATGGAAAATAAAGATGCTAAACCTAGACTTATTAGATGGGTTCTCTTGCTACAAGAATTTGATTTGCATATTATTGATAGAAAGGGAGCCGAGAACCCCGTTGCACACAACTTGTCTAGGTTAGAGAATGTTCTTGATAACCCACTACCTATAGATGATAGCTTTCCTAATGAACAATTAGCTGTCATAAATGCTTCTCGTGCTGCTCCATGGTATGCTGATTATGCTAATTACATTGTTGCTAAATTTATACCACCTAGTTTCACATACCAGCAAAAGAAAAAAAATCTATGATTTAAGACATTACTTCTGGGATGACCCACACCTTTACAAAGAAGGAGTAGATGGTGTTATTAGACGTTGTGTACCTGAGCATGAACAGGAACAGATCCTACGCAAGTGTCACTCCGAGGCTTATGGAGGACACCACGCTAGAGATAGAACTACACATAAGGTATTCCAATCTGGTTTTTATTGGCCTACTCTTTTTAAAGATGCTCGTAAGTTTGTCTTGTCTTGTGATGAATGTCAAAGAATTGGTAATATTAGTAGACGTCAAGAAATGCCTATGAACTATTTACTTGATATTGAACCATTTCATGTTTGGGGCTTTGATTATATGGGACTGTTTCCTTCCTCTAATGGGTATACACATATTTTAGTTGTTGTTGATTACGTTACTAAGTGGGTAGAAGCTATTCCAACTAGTAGTACTGATCATAACACCTCTATTAAGATGCTTAAAGAAGTTATTTTTCCGAGGTTTGGAGTCCCTAGATATTTAATGACTGATGGTGGTTCACATTTTATTCATGGTGCCTTTCATAAAATGCTTGCTAAGTATGATGTTAATCATAGAGTTGCATCTCCATACCACCCACAGTCTAGTGGTCAAGTAGAACTGAGTAATAGAGAGCTTAAATTAATTTTGCAAAAGACTATTAATAGATCTAGAAAGAATTGATCCAAGAAACCTGATGATGCATTATGGGCCTATAGAACTGCATATAAAAATCCTATGGGTATGTCTTCGTATAAAATGTTTTATGGAAAAGCATGTCACTTACCTCTCGAACTAGAACATAAGGCATATTAGGCCATTAAAGAGCTCAATTATGATTTCAAACTTGCCAGTGAGAAGAGACTATTCGACATTAGCTCACTTGATGAGTGGAGAACCCAGGCCTACGAGAATGCCAAACTATTTAAAGAAAAGGTTAAAAGATGGCACGACAAAAGGATACAAAAGCATGAGTTTAATGTAGGTGATTATGTTCTGTTATACAACTCCCGTTTAAGATTTTTTGCAGGAAAACTCCTCTCTAAATGGGAAGGTCCTTACATTATCGAGGAGGTCTATCGTTCTGGTGCCATAAAAATCAACAACTTTGAAGGCACAAATCCGAAGGTGGTGAACGGCCAAAGAATTTGACATTATATCTCAGGTAATCCCATAAATGTTGAAACCAATGTTATTAACACTGTAACCCCAGAGGAGTACATAAGGGAAACTTTCCAGAACGTTTCAGACTCCAAAAAGGAATAGGTATGTGGTACGGTAAGTAAACCGATTCCAAAACAGTTCTAATGGAAATTTGTCTCTGTTTTGGAATATTTAAGAAAATAAGTAGTCCGGAAAGGACACGAGGCATCCATGAGGATGGAGGGCGCGCCCCCTGCCACGTGGGCACCTCGTGTGCCCTCCGGACTCTGTTTTCTTGCACGATACTTCTTTTGGTCGGTAAAAATTCATTATATAATCTCCCGAAGGTTTTGACCACCGTACCATGCAAATATCTCCTATTTTTGTTTCGAGCTGTCTCTGCTGCAGATTTAGAGCAAGATGTCTTCTCAAGAGTTAGTCGGAGAGAGTCGGGTGTGTCATCCGACACCGGGGCCAGGAGCAAACAGTGATGTTGACCACTTTGGGCCATCAATGGAGGAAGAGATGGAGGCCGACTTGAAAAGGATAGATGCCATGGAGGAGGATCAAGAAGTTACCTCTCGTCTCCAAGACAAATTCACGATGGAGGAACTTCAGAGCTCAGCAATTCCAAACTCGGTCATCCCTCCCAATGTTAGATTTCTTTCTTAAGAAAATATGAAAAAGAGTGTTACTTGTTCTCCCACAGCTATGCAACATCCATGGGTGCAAGGAGCTTTAGCCGTCATGGGTAAGCTCCATAGGGAAATAATGGATCTCAAGAAGCAAGTCAATAAGCTCCAGGAAGAGAATCATATCCTAAGGGGCATCATCGCTAAGAATATCACATCACCACCTAAGAAGAAAGAGACATAAAACATGGGTATGGGCACTCCCCTTGGCAACTGCCAAGCTTGGGGGAGTGCCCCGGTATCGTATCACCTATCTTTACCATTTTTCTTAGTTCGATCCTTTTGGTTATATCTTGATCTAGTAGAATAAAGTTTAGTATGATCTAGCTTTGAGTTTTTTGTGTTGATCTTTATCTATGTAATCGAGTCTGTGATCTATATATAACAAAGTATAGTTTGAGTCAAGGGCTTGGTTATCCTGCTATGATCTTGAGGGAATAAAAGAAAAAAGGGAGAAAGAATAAAAAGAAATAAAGAGATCATATTGATCTTATGGAGAGTAATGACTTCACATATAAAGAGTATGATGAATAAAAGTTGTTGAGAGCTGACAAACATAGTTTTGGTCATTGTTGCAATTAATAGGAAGTAATAAAGAAATAGAGGTTTTCACATATAAATATACTATATTTGACATCTTATATGATTGTGAGCACTCATTATAATATGACATGCTAAAAAGTTGATGTTGGACAAGGAAGACAACGTAATGGGTTATGTTTTCTTATATCTGAAATAAGTTATATTGTCATGGATCATCCAACATGATTGATCTTGCCTTTCCCCCTCATGCTAGCCAAATTCTTTGCACCAGGTAGAGATACTACTTATGCTTCCAAATATCCTTAAACCCAGTTTTGCCATGAGAGTCCACCATATCTACCTATGGATTGAATAAGATCCTTCAAGTAAGTTGTCATTTTTGCAAGCAATAAAAATTGCTCTCTAAATATGTATGATCTATTAGCATGGAAAAAATAAGCTTTATACGAGCTTGTGATATGCAAGAAATAAAAGCGACGAACTGCATAATAAAGGTCCCTATCACAAGTGGCAATATGAAGTGACATTGTTTTGCATTAAGATTTTGTGCATCCAACCATAAAAGCACATGACAACCTCTGCTTCCCTCTGCGAAGGGCCTATCTTTTATTTTTGTCCTATACCTTATACAAGAGTCATGGTGATCTTCACCTTTCATTTTTAGATTTTATCTTTTGGCAAGCACTATGTGTTGGAAAGATCCTGATATATATAGCTAATTGGATGTGGGTTTTCATAAAGCATTATTGTTGACATTACCCTTGAGGTAAAAGATTGGGATTCAAAACTATAAGCCCCTATCTTTCTCTGTGTCCAATTAAAACTTCATACACATAAGTATTGCGTGAGTGTTAGCAATTGTGAAAGACTAAATGATAGTTGAGTATGTGGAATTTGTCAGGACCCCGACCCTAACTCACACCGATCTAGCATGTAACACTTCATATCACTTTGCGGCCTCACGCACAGTATTCCCACGGGTGCCACCTTACCTGGCCCAGGACCGTTTGCGCCTTTTGGCTCACGTATATGATAATGTCGCTAGCATCCATATGACAGAGAACACGGGCCAACATGGCTAGTCGTGAACCCAAAGCGGCACCAACCTATGGGGACAGGCATACATGAATCACATCGAGCATGTCGGTCAGCAGCGTGTGAATCCAGGCTATAGCACTGGGCTAACAGGACTCCGGGAACCCGGGCTATAGCAGGCTAGGCAGGACTCCAGATTTCACCGTGTGACATTTCCCCGAAGGGACAGACACATGAACAAAGTGAAACACATGCCGGCCAGTCAAGTGTCCTGAGCAGTAGTGCTGGGCTAGCAGGACTCCGGTGAATCGGGCTGTAGCGGACTACTATGGCTCATGGAAGAACTAGACTACATTTCCCCATAAGAGAGGTTGCCAAGGATAAACAACTAGATTGTCGGATCCCACACATACCAAGCATTTCAATCATACACACAATATGCTCGATATGTGTAAATACAACATAGCATCACAACATAACTCTACAACTCAAGTATTTATTCATTAGGCTCCGAGGAGCGAGATATTACAAACATGGGTCTCATGACCCAACAATCATAGCATACAAATGAAAGCACATGCGGAAGCTTAACATGTCTGAGCACAGACATCTACAAATGAAAAAGGCTGAGAAGTCTGACTATCTACCAGATCCTGCAGAGGGCACAAGATCGTAGCTAAGGTATCAAGCTAAACGTCGAAGTCCACGCGAAACTACTAGCGAGACTGAAGTCTCTCTACAAAACATAAATTAAGCAAACGTGAGTACAAAAGTACTCAGCAAGACTTACATCAGAACTAGCTACATATGCATCGGTATCAACAAAGAGGGGTGGTGGAGTTTAACTGCAGCAAGCCAACTTTGACTCAGTGGCTAACCTGAACTATGACTGCAAGCAACTCTTTTGAGGTGGCGCACACGAGTCCACATATTCACCATTCAATACACCACTATGGATCCGCTCCCGTCTCCCTACGAGAAGGCCATCCATAGCACTCACACTTATCTTGCGAGTTTTAGAGTATCCACTTTCACTTGTCTATGAACTATGCAAGGGGTCCAAGTTTCCATATCCGAGGAATCCGGCTATTCGAATAGATAATGATAACCCTGCAGGGGTGTACTTCTTCACACACGTTCCCACCACTTACCGTCGTTTACATGACATGTACTCGGCAACCTTCAAGCGGAAGCCCAACGAGGGTGTCGGCCATGGCCTACCTAAACACTCAACTCTCTAGTCCAGGTTTATCGCCTATCCAGGTTCCATCCGCAAGGAGTCCGACTGAGGTTTCCACATACGGCCCCGAACGACATGCACAGGGTTCCGAGACACCAAACGGGCGCCCGGCATGCCCGGCCACGGTGTATCTACCGCATCATAGCCCACCCCTAGGGTCAGCGCTACGCACGGCCGCCAACACATAATCTACAAATACCAGAAACTAGTTGCAACTCCTGGACAGAGTACTAGGGTGATTAATAAGCCGAGAGGGTCAATTAAGGACCCCAATGAGTGGTAGTAGCTATTCATGGATCACAGACATAGAACTCAGTTCCTGAGGACGGCTGCAATGACACAACCCACCATGTACTCCTACATGGCCTCTCACCGCTACCTTTACTAAATCGTGTTCACACACTTATCTCTCAATGGTAGGACATGTTCATCACGTTCCAATTCATTCCCGATGAATCAGACCTGACTCAACTCTAAGCATAGCAGACATGACAAACAAGCATGAATGAGTAGGCACATCAGGGCTCAAACAACTCCTACTCATGCTAGTGGGTTTCATCTATTTACTGTGGCAATGACAGGTCATGTAGAGGATAAGGGGTTCAGCCACCGCAGCATGTAACAGTTGAAACCTTGTTGTCCTAATGCAGTAAAAGAGAGCAGGAGCGAGAGATTGGGATTGTATCGGAATGAACAAGGGGGGTTTTGCTTGCCTGGCACTTCTGAAGATAGTATAGTTCTTCATCGGTGTCATCTAACTCATCGTCGGAACCACGTCTACCGAGAGGGGACAAATACCAGCAAACAAAGAGGAACACAATCAATGCAATGCAACAATTATGATGCATGATAATGTCATGGCAATATGCTGTTGATTGAGCTAATGCAACTAGCAATGATATTAAATGAAGTTGGTTTGAACCAATGGTTCAAATTCAAACTCCATATGTGCTTATTTAAATGTCAATTATTCAAATTGCCCTGAACAGCAACCCTAGGTGGTTCAAACATGCATGCAAATGCCATAAACAGTTTCCTTGAATTTTTTTGATAATTTTTCATATATAAATTATTTGATTTGGAGCTACGGTTGATTCTCTATGAATTTTAGAAGTTTTGGGCATTTTCTGGAATTTCCTGAATTAAGTTAAATCCAGAATATGAGTTATTGCGTCAGCACTGCGTCACCGTGACCTCAGCAAGTCAACAGCGGCTGACCAGGTCAACCCTGACCACTGGGGTCCACACGTCAATGACCCAGTGCCGGTTTGTCTCACAGACGGGTGGGGCCAGTCAACGACCACGTCAGCGTGGTCAACGATGACGCGTGGGACCACTGTGTTTAGATTAAGTCTAATCTAAACTTAACCCAAGGTTATTTAGTCAGTGGGTCCCTATTGTCAGTGGCTGAGGTGATTAAACTAAACGTGATTAGGCCATAATTTCGACGCCACGTCAGCAGTCGCCGAGGTTAATCGCCGGTGCTAGCAGAGGGCACCAGAGTTGCCCTCCCGGCCGTTTCCGGTGACAGGAGCAAGCGGGGCTGGCCTCTACGGCTGCGGTGTGACGAGGCGCTTCGATTTGTGGCCATAGGCGGTGCCGGGGCAGTGTGTAGCAGCGGTGGCGACGGCCCGGGCGGCGGCCGGAGTTTGGGCAGGTGCGGGGACGCAGCTACGGTGCCCAAGCGAGCGAGCTAGCATGCTGAAGATGCAGCACGCGATGCCCTGAGCGTAACGTACGCACGCCCGGGACCAATTGGTCACCGGAGCCACGCCGACGCTGAGCTCAGGCGGCGATGAGTGTCGGCCTTGACGGAACCGCGGCTAGAGGTCGGTGAAGACGCGGGAAAGAGAGGGGGAATGCGTCGGAGCTCACTGGGAGGTCGCTGAGGAGCTCAGCGTGCTTGGGAGCGGCTCGGAGGCGACGAAATCATGACGGTGATCTCGGTTGCCCGAGGAGGAAGATGAGGGCGGAGGCGGATCCACGGGGCGTCCTGGATTGAGTACGTTGATGATGAGGAAGACGGAGTTGCGGCGGTTCTTCTAGACACAATGGATGGGCGAGGGAGGGCCGGTGGCCGTGGTGGTGCTCGTCGGCGGTGGCGGGTGTGTTCAGCGGTGCCACACGGAGAGCAGAGGAGGGGAAGGGGTCCAGGGGAGAGAGGGGAGAGGTGCAGCATGGTGCTGGGAGTCTCCGTGGCGCTCGAATGGGTCCGGGGAAGGAGGAAGCAGGTAGGGAGCTGGCCACGGCGATCGCGCGCGCGCCGACACGCCTCTGCCTACTGGCAGAGGTTGAAGACAGCCGCTTTTCCTGATGGGCTGGGCCGGTAGCTAGAGTTGGGCCAGGTAGGTCCAGGTAAGTGGCCCAGTGGCCTTCCCTCTTTTATTTGTTTCTGTTTTCTATTTTTCTGCTGCTGTTTTGGCTTTAGTAAAAATACTAAAGCATTTTGTAAAATGCTGCAATAATTTGTGGACACTCTATGGATTATTCCAGTGGTCCACATTTAAATTTAGCATTATTTGAGCATTTAAATTATTTATAGTGGTTAAATGCCCAAATTCAAATATGATATGATTTAATTCAAAAATCCATGAATGACCTTGAAACATGTGCATCATTTTTGTCAGAGGTTTTAACCTTTTCTAAAAATGATGAACATTTTTAAAGGCAATTTGGGTTTATTGAAAAGGCTTATGGCTGACCCTATTTGATTTAATTTTTGGTGCTAGGGTTTGTCATCCTCATTTCAACTTTCTGAAAAATTTAAACATGATGACATGAATGCCTTAATGCAACTAATGACAAGCAAATTCTAGGGCTGTGACAGACTTGCTGAAAAGCTCTTATATTGACTCTTTCTGATGTTATGATAAATTGCAATTGCCTCCATGACTGATATTATAGTTTGCTAGTTTTCAGTGAAGTTTCTGATTCATACTATACATTGTGAATGGATTGTTACTTTAGCATAAGAAACCATATGACTATATATATATATGTTGCTATTCTAAGAATGATCATGATGCCCTCATGTCTGTATTTTATTTTATTTTATCGGCACCTCTATCTCTAAACATGTGGACATATTTCTCGATATCGGCTTTCGCTTGAGGACAAGCGAGGTCCAAGCTTGGGGGAGTTGATACGTCCATTTTGCATCATGCTTTTATATCGATATTTATTGCATTATGGGCTGTTATTACACATTATTTCACAATACTTATGCCTTATCTCTCTTATTTTACAAGGTTTACATGAAGAGGGAAAATGCCGATAGCTGGAATTCTAGGCTGGAAAAGGAGCAAATATTAGAGACCTATTCTTCATAACTCCAAAAGTCCTGAAACTCCACGAAAGTTAGTTCTGGAATATATTAAAAATATTGGGTGAAGAAAGCACCAGAGGGGAGCCAGCCACGTCCACGAGGGTGGGGGCGCCCCCTACCTTGTTGGCCACCTAACAGGCCTCCGATGCCCATCTTCTGGTATAAGGTGTCTTTTTCCCTAGAAAAGATAAGAAGGAAGCTTTCGGGACGAAGCGCCGCTGTCTCAAGGCGGAACCTTGGCGGAACCAATCTAGGGCTCCGTCGGAGCTGTTATGCCGGGGAAACATCCCTCCGGGAGGGGGAAATCGTCACCATCGTCAGCACCATCGATCCTCTCATCGGGAGGGGGTCAATCTCCATCTACATATTCACCAGCACCATCTCCTCTCAAACCTTGGTTCATCTCTTGTATCCGATCTTTGTATCAAAACCTCAGATTGGTACCTGTGGGTTGCTAGTAGTGTTGATTACTCCTTGTAGTTGATGCTAGTTGGTTTATTCGGTGGAAGATTATATGCTCAGATCCTTTATGCATATTAATACCCCTATTATTATGAACATGAATATGATTTGTGAGTAGTTACGTTTGTTCCTGAGGACATGGGAGAAGTCTTGTTATAAGTAGTCATGTGAATTTGGTATTCGTTCGATATTTTGATGAGATGTATGTTGTCTTTCCTCTAGTGGTTTTATGTGAACGTCGACTACATGAAACTTCACCGTTGTTTGGGCCTAGGGGAAGGCATTGGGAAGTAATAAGTAGATGATGGGTTGCTAGAGTGATAGAAGCTTAAACCCTAGTTTATGCGTTGCTTCGTATGGGGCTGATTTGGATCCATATGTTTCATGCAATGGTTAGGTTTACCTTAATTCTTCTTTCGTAGTTGTGGATGCTTGCGAAGGGGGTTAATCATAAGTGGGATGTTTGTGCAAAGAAGGGCAGTACCCAAGCACCGGTCCACTCACATATCAAATTGTCAAACTAACAAACGCGAATCATATGAGCATGATGAAAACTAGCTTGACAATAATTCCCATGTGTCCTCGGGAGTGCTTTCCTTTATATAAGAGTTTGTCCAGGCTTGTCCTTTGCTACAAAAAGGATTGGGCCACCTTGCTGCACCTTGTTTACTTTTGTTACTTGTTACCCGTTACGAATTACATTATCACAAAACTAACTATTACCAATAATTTTAGTGCTTGCAGAGAATACCTTACTGAAAACCGCTTGTCATTTCCTTCTGCTCCTCGTTGGGTTCGACACTCTTACTTATCGAAAGGACTACGATAGATCCCCTATACTTGTGGGTCATCAGGTACTAATTTTGCTAGATGGAAGCATAAGATGAAAATGCATATTCTTGGACATAACCCCGCCTTTTGTGTTTGGGAATGCAGTATTTCCAAAAAAAATCCTACAATCACGCAAGATCTATCTAGCTGATGCATAGCAACGAGAGGGGAGAGTGTGTCCACGTACCCTCGTAGACCGAAAGCGGAAGCGTTTAGTAATGCGGTTGATGTAGTCGAACGTCTTCGCGATTCAACCGATCAAAGCACCGAACATACGGCACCTCTGTGTTCAGCACACGTTCAGCTAGATGACGTCCCTCGAGCTCTTGATCCAGTTGAGGATGAGGGATTGTTTCATCAGCACGACGGCGTGTTGACAGTGATGATGAAGTTAGCGGCGTAGTGCTTCGCCTAAGCACTACAACCATATGACCGAGGTGTGTAACTGTGGAGGGGGGCACCACACACGGCTAAGAGAAGACTTGGTGTGCCTTTGGGGTGCCCCCTCCCACGTATATAATGAGGGGAGGAGATGAGGCCGGCCCAAGGGGGGCGCGCCAAGGGGGGGAGTCCTACTTGGACTCCCGGTCCAAGTAGGATTCGGCCCCTGGTTTCCTTTCCGGAGAAGGGGGGAAGGGGAAAGAGGTGGAGGAGAAGAAGGAAAGGGGGGCCGCCCCCAACCCTAGTCCAATTCGGTTTGGGCTTGGTCGGGCGCGCGCCTCCACTTGGCCGCTGCCTCCTCTCTCCACTAGGGCCCATGAAGGCCCATTAACCCCCCGGGGGGTTCCGGTAACCCCCCGGTACTCCGAAAAATGTCTGAACCTTTCCGAAACCATTCCAGTGTCCAAACATAACCTTCCAATATATCAATCTTTATGACTCAACCATCTCGAGACTCCTCGTCATGTACGTGATCTCATACGGTACTCCAAACAAACTTTGGTTCATCAAATCACATAACTCATAATACAAATCGTCATCGAACGTTAAGCGTGCGGACCCTACGGGTTCGAGAACTATGTAGACATGACCGAGACACATCTCTGGTCAATAACCAATAGCAGAATCTAGATGCTCATATTGGCTCCTACATATTCTACAAAGATCTTTATCGGTCAAACCGCATAACAACATACGTTATTCCCTTTATCATCAGTATGTTACTTGCCCGAGATTCGATCGTCGGTATCATCATACCTAGTTCAATCTCGTTATCGGCAAGTCTCTTTACTCGTTCCGTAATGCAACATCCCGCAACTAACTCATTAGTCACATTGCTTGCAAGGCTCATAGTGATGTGCATTACCGAGAGGGCCCAGAGATACCTCTCTGATACACGGAGTGACAAATCCTAATCTCGATCTATGCCAACCTAACAAACACCTTCGGAGACTCCTATAGAGCATCTTTATAATCACCCAGTTACGTTGTGACGTTTGATAGCACACAAGGTCTACAATGTTTACAATGCTCTCCATGGAGCTACTCTAGCTAATTGCTCCCACTTTCAATATGTATCCAGATTGAGACTCAGAGTCATCTGGATCAGTGTAAAAGCTTGCATCGACGTAACTCTTTACGATGAACTCTTTATTACCTTCATAACCGAGAAATGTTTCCTTAGTCCTCTTAGGTAACTAAGGATAACTTTGACCGCTGTCAAGTGATCCACTCCTGGATCACTATCGTACCCCCTTGCCAAACTCATGGCAAGGTACATAATAGGTATGGTACACAAAATAGCATACTTTATAGAACCTATGGCTGAGGCATAGGCCATGACTTTCATTCTCTTTTCTATTTTTTCTGTGGTCGTGTTTTGAGTCTTACTCAACTTTACACCTTGCAATACAGGCAAGAACTCCTTCTTTGACTGTTCCCTTTTGAACTACTTCAAAATCTTGTCAAGGTATGTACTCATTGAAAAAACTTATCAAGCGTCTTGATCTATCTCTATAGATCTTGATGCCCAATATGTAAGCAGCTTCGCCATGGTCTTTTTTTGTGAAAAAAACTCCTTTCGAACACTCCTTTATGCTTTCTAGAAAATTCTACATCATTTCCGATCAACAATATGTCATTCACATATACTTATTAGAAAGGATGTAGTGCTCTCCCACTCACTTTCTTGTAAATACATGCTTCTCCAAAAGTCTGTATAAAACTATCAACTCATGAAAGTGTATATTCCAACTCCGAGAGGCTTGCACCAGTCCATAAATGGATCGCTGGAGCTTGCACACTTTGTTAGCACCTTTTGGATCGACAAAACATTGTGGTTGCATCATATACAATTCTTCTTTAAGATATCCATTAAGGAATGCAGTTTTGACATCCAATTGCCAAAATTCATAATCATAAAATGCAGCATTGCTAACATGATCCAGACAGACTTAAGCATCGCTACGGGTGAGAAGGTCTCATCGTAGTCAACTCCTTGAACTTGTCGAAAACCTTTCGTGACAAGTCGAGCTTTGTAGATAGTAACACTACTATCAGCGTCTGTCTTCCTCTTGAAGATCCGTTTATTCTCAATGGCTTGCTGATCATCAGGCAAGTCCACCAAAGTCCACAATTCGTTCTCATACATGGATTCTATCTCAGATTTCATGGCCTCAAGCCATTTCACGGATTCTGGGCTCATCATCGCTTCCTCATAGCTCGTAGGTTCGTCATGGTCTAGTAACATGACTTCTAGAACAGGATTACCATACTACTCTGGTGCGGACCGTACTCTGGTTGACCTACGAGGTTCGGTAGTAACTTGGTCTAAAGTTTCATGATCATCATCATTAGCTTCCTCACTAATTGATGTAGGAATCACCGGAACTGATATCTATGATGAACTACTTTCCAATTTGGGAGAAGGTACAATTACCTCATCAAGTTCTACTTTCCTCCCACTCACTTCTTTCGAGAGAAACTCCTTCTCTAGGAAGGATCCAATATTAGCAGCAAATATCTTGCCTTCAGATCTATGATAGAAGGTGTACCGAATAGTTTCTTTTGGGTATTCTATGAAGATACACTTCTCCGATTTGGATTCGAGCTTATCAGTTTGAATTTTTTTCACATAAGCATCGGAACCCCAAACTTTAAGAAGCGACAGCTTTGGTTTCTTGCCAAACCATAGTTCATACAGTGTCGTCTCAACGGATTTAGATGGTGCCCTATTTAACGCGAATGCACCTGTCTCTGATGCATAACCCCCAAAACGATAGCGGTAAATTGGTAAGAGACATCATAGATTGCACCATATCTAATAAAGTACGGTTACAATGTTTGGACACACCATTACGTTGTGATGTTCCAGGTGGCATGAGTTGTGAAACAATTCCACATTGCTTTCAATGAAGGCCAAAACCCGTAACTCAAATATTCGCCTCTGCGATCAGATGGTAGAAACTTTTATTTTCTTGTTACGATGATTCTCCACTTCACTCTGAATTTTTTTGAACTTTTCATACGTTTCAGACTTGTGTTTCATTAAGTAGATATACTCATATCTGCTCAAATCATCTGTGAAGGTCAGAAAATAACGATACCCGCTGAGGGAGTCCTAGATTAGGGGGTCTCCGGACAGTCGGACTATATCCTTTGGCCGGACTGTTGGACTATGAAGATACAAGATTGAAGACTTCATCCCGTATCCGGATGGGACTCTACTTGGCGTGGAAGGCAAGCTAGGCAATACGGATATGCATATCTCCTCCTTTGTAACCGACCTTGTGTAACCCTAGCCCCTTTCGGTGTCTATATAAACCAGAGGATTTTAGTCCGTAGGACAACATACAATCATACCATATGCTAGCTTGTAGGGTTTAGCCTCTCTGATCTCGTGGTAGATCAACTCTTGTAATACTCATATCATCAAGAACAATAAAGCAGGACGTAGGGTTTTACCTCCATCGAGAGGGCCTGAACCTGGGTAAACATCATGTCCCCTGCCTCCTGTTACCATCCGCCTTAGACGCACAGTTCGGGACCCCCTACCCGAGATCCGCCGGTTTTGACACTGACATCGGTGCTTTCATTGAGAGTTCCACTGTGTCGTCACCATAAGGCTTGATGGCTCCTTTGATCATCGCTAGCGATGCGGTCCAGGGTAAGGCTTTCCTCCCCGAACAGATCTTCATATTTGGCGGCTTTGCACTGCGGGCCAATTCGCTTGGCCATCTGGAGCAGATTGAGAGCTACGCCCCTAGCCATCAGGTCAGATTTGGAAACTTGAATTACACGACCGATATCCGCGGAGACTTGATATTCGATGGATTCGAGCCCATGCTGGACGCGCCGCGCAATCATGACGAGCAAGACATAACTCTACCGTCGGACAGTGTTCGGGAGATCGCATCCGCAGCTACTCCAGCATTTAATCCGGAGCAAGTCGGGCCATCCAAGTGGCGATAGAGCCAGACACTGACTTCACCTCGTACGAGAGCCGTGTCACTGAACCACTGGATTTATCCTCGGGAACGGACTCCGAGCCGCCTACATCTGTGCCTGTCGAAACCGACGGGGCACCGATCATGGATTTCACCTCCGTGGATATCTTTCAGCACTCACCTTTCGGAGATGTGCTAAATTCATTAAGGTCTCTCTCCCTGTCAGGAGAACCCTGGCCAAACTATGTCTGGCTAGAATGGGATGCGGACGATGAAGAAATTCGCTGCCCACCCACCACCCACTTATAGCCACTGTCGACGACTTAACCGACATGGTCAACTTCGACTCCGAAGACATCAACGGTATGGACGACGATGCAGGAGACAAACCTGAACCACCGCCCACAGGGCCCAGGACTGCTACTTCATCACATGACGTATACATGGTGGACACCCCCTGTCGGTGTCAAAACCGGCGGATCTCGGGTAGGGGGTCCCGAACTGTGCGTCTAAGGCGGATGGTAACAGGAGGCAGGGAACACAATATTTTACCCAGGTTCAGACCCTCTTGATGGAGGTAAAACCCTACGTCCTGCTTGATTTATTCTTGATGATATGCGTATTACAAGAGTTGATCTACCATGAGATCGGAGAGGCTAAACCCTAGAAGCTAGCCTATGGTATGATTGTATGTCGTCCTATGGACTAAAACCCTCTGATTTATATAGACACTGGAGGGAGCTAGGGTTACACAAGGTTGGTTACAAAGGAGGAGATATACATATCCGTATTGCCTAGCTTGCCTTCCACGCCAAGTAGAGTCCTATCCGGACACGAGACGAAGTCTTCAATCTTGTATCTTCATAGTCCAACAATCCGGCCAAAGGATATAGTCCGGCTGTCCGGAGACCCCCTAATCCAGGACTCCCTCAGTAGTCCCTGAACCAGGCTTCAATGACGATGAGTCCGGCGTGCAGTGTTGTCTTCGGCATTGCAAGGCGGGTTCCTCCTCCGGATACACCACGGAAGAATCTGAATACAAGGATAGTGTCCGACCCTGCAAAATAAGTTCCACATACCACTGTAGAGAGAATAATATTTCCACAAATCTAATCTGCTGACATGTTTCGGCAATCATGACATCATACCGTGGCCCGGTGATTATTCAAACCATTTCTTTTAACTAGCCCCGCACATAACGCGAGGCAGTTTCTTGACACGTCTTGTCAAGCAGAGATCGTGTCCCCCTTATTATGGGATTCTCATCAATACGGGCGTGGGCAACCCAACCGCGCCATCAATTACGGCGCTTGGGGGATAAGCGAGTTTTACCAGGCTAGTGGGGGCGCATAGTTTCGTCCGCCCTTATAAGGGGATAAGGTTTAACCTTTTTCTACCCACGCCTTCTTCCTCCTTGCTCGTCCATTCTTGCGCACTCGAGCTCGAACGCCCAAGTCCACATCCTTGTCCTCAACCTTCTCCAAACATGTCCGGAGCGGGAGCCAAGTGGATGGCCTCCTCCGTCATGGAGGGCCACATCAAAAAGCTGCGTGGAGCCGGATACTTAGCCGCGAATATCGCGCATCGGCTACCCGCTGCAGGGCAGATTGTTCCTACCCCGGAACCTCACGAGAGGGTAGTTTTCCTCCACCACTTCCTCTGCGGACTGGGGTTTCCCCTCCATCCATTCGTCCGTGGTCTTATGTTCTACTACGGGCTGGACTTTCATGATCTAGCCCCGAACTTCATCCTCAACATTTCGGCGTTCATCGTCGTGTGTGAGGCTCTCCTCCGCATCCGGCCCCACTTTGGCCTGTGGCTGAAGACGTTCAATATCAAGCCGAAGGTGGTGGGAGGCCAACAAGCAGAACGCGGCGGAGCCATGGTGGGCAAGATGCCCAATGTTATATGGCTTGAAGGCTCCTTCGTGGAGACCATAAAGGGGTGGCAATCGGCGTGGTTCTACATCATCGAGCCGCGCGACACCAACTGGGTGGCGGCCCCCGAGTTTCGATCCGGAATCCCCACGCGGCTCACCTCCTGGAAAGAGAAGGGCCTATCCTGGGGTTCATCGGTGGAGCTGGACAGACTCCAGAAATGTATCCGGAATATGGCAAGCAAGAAGCTCAAGCTTGTCAACATAGTCCAGGTCATGCTCATCTGCCGGATCCTCCCGTGTCAACAACGGGATTTCAACTTGTGGGAGTTCGACCCGGCCCAGCAGCAGACTCTGAGCGAGTTCTTCGACACGACGCACAAGGATGTCTGGAGGGTGCTGTTCAAGGGCGCCAAGGTCCCTCCCTCTCTCACCGTGGACCGAGGGCTAAGCGCGAAGCGCCTAGCGCATTCGGTGAGTTCTATACATCCGGTAGGATATTTATTTCCCCTAGCTTAACCATGTGCGGGGTCTGAGCTCCATGCCTTTGACAAGACTGGGTGGAGACGTCGTGGTAGATTAACTGTCCGGCCCCTCTGCCCGAGGACTCTGCGGATGCTGACTCCGGCTCCTTACAAGGTGCCGGAGAAGACCAAGAAGGCCAAGGGAACCCGAAAGAGTTCCCGACGCCAGGTGTTATTGGACTAATCGTCCGATAACTCCGCGACGCACTCCTCCCCCGAAGACGAGGAAGAAGATGAAGATGCTCCCCCTTTAGTCGGGGGAGACAAGAAAAGGAAGGCCGCTGCGATCGGGGGGCCGAAGGGTCCAAGAAGGGGAGGACCCTCCTTCCGGACTACTCCACCACCGCCGCCGAAGGCGAAGACGAGTGGCTGCTCAGGGCCAAGCCCCTGGCAAAGTCGTAAGTATTCGGATACCAGAGTAACTCATAGCATACCTTTGTTGCACTGCTTCTCCTAACGCCGAATATGATTATGTAGACTGCCCCAAGCCCGTATCGATGTATCTTCGTCGGGCGGCTCCTTGGACTCGTCGGATATGGATAGCGATCCACTTCCGACCGCCACCTCCCCTTTCCCTACGGACAATGCTGAGGTATTGTCTCAAGAGGCACCGGGTCGAGGGGAGACAATCCCGGAGGCGCCTCAAGGCGACCTTCCGGACTCCAGGAGCAGAGGGAGTAAAGGCTCCCGAGGGCTCCGAGTTTGGACCTTAGCCGAACACCGCGCCGGAACCTCCAGTGGTTCCGGACTCGGGCAGGCGACCTCCTTCCAAAAGGGGCAAGACGCCTGTGCCGGTGACCTCTGCCCATCCAGGGGCACCGGACAATCTGCTGGGAGCGCTTCGCAGTGCTTCCATTGATGAAGAGCACCGCACTATTATGAGTGCGGTGATCCAGAAGGTTCAGTCCGCCAAGAGCGGACTGACTGAAGCCTGTGCCAGCCTTCTAACAGGCTTTGAGGTAAGTATTTGAAATATAGGAAAAATATTACCGCATAGACAGTAGCCCCTGATGCTCTGTTCGGTGTTCACAAAGAAAAGACGAATAGAGGATCAAACAATATCGCAGGAGTCTAATATAAGTATGTCTATATGCGTATGCAGGCTTCGCTGCTGGCCTCTGCCGCACTGACTGCGGAGGTCGCCGCACTGAAGCAGGACCTCGAAGGGTCCAAGGAAGAGCTCGGCCTTGCCAAGAGGCAGCTCGAGGAGAACAAAGGTAAGTAGTACCTAGTTTATGGATATATATAAAAAGAATGCGATTGCAAAATGACAGGATCATCGTAAATTTGCCAGGGGCCACGACCGAGGTGGTGACCCTGAAGCAAGCGCTATCCGAGGCCGAAAACAAAGCGGCCCAGGAGCGCACTAGGGGGGAAAAACAAGAGGCACGAGTGGGCGAGGTGCAGCAAGATGTCCACGCTCTCATGACGAAGCACGAGGCGTTGGAGCTTGACTTGAAGACGCGAGAGTCC
This sequence comes from Triticum dicoccoides, assembly GCF_002162155.2. NCBI lineage: Eukaryota > Viridiplantae > Streptophyta > Magnoliopsida > Poales > Poaceae > Triticum > Triticum dicoccoides. Next base: position 487,269,034 of record NC_041392.1, on the reverse strand, counting down.
GAGCTTGCCGCGGTCCTTGAGAGTGCAAAGAGTGCCAAGGCTGAAGCCCAAAAGGCCCTCCAGGAGATTGATGCGATGAAGAAGATAGCGGCAGGTAAGGCATTCTATATGCAAAGCAAGCATGTGAAAGTAAATTACTTGTTACTTACCCGAATCTGGAGCTCTCCAGGAGCATTCGCAGATTTGCCCCGCAGCGTGTCGGATGCCGCATAGTTTTACCAGGCCGAGGAGGGAAGCTCAATGGAGAAGCTATTCTGGTCTCATTATACTGAGACCGAACACCCGATGCCTCTGAGAGACTAGCTGAAGCAACTAGTCGAGCTGCACAAGGCGGCCGAACAGGCCATGAAGGGCTTTATAGTCCGGATGTGGCCTGGTGACGCCCTTCCCAACAGCTACTTCAGCCTGGTGAGGCGGCTTGTGGATGCCTGCCCACAGCTAGAAGTCATCAAGTGGTCCGTCTGCATCGAAGGTGCTCGCCGGGTTTTCGCCCGTGCGAAGGTGCACTGGGCCACGATGGACGCCGTGAAGCTGGTGAAGGAAGGGCCAGTGCAGGGCAAGGAGCATCGCCACCCCGAGATGTATTATGAGGGTGTCCTGAAGGGTGCCCGTCTTGTAGCGGACGAGTGTGCGAAAGATGTAATATTTGAGTAAACTTGCTCGTCTAATCCTCTATTATGAAAACTTGTTCATATGCGCTATGCAACGCTTGTTTGAATTTAAAATATTGCCTTCTGTTCGGCTGTTTATCAAACCTGAGAGATGGCTAGTCGTCGGCTTCTGCCTCCACGCCACGAGTGCTGGGGTGTTCGGGATAAACCTGAGCAATCTTGTTCCCATTGTTGGGTCCTTCAAGGGAGGTGCTCAGCACAACGAACAAGGCAATCGGACTATAGTGCGTTATCACTCTCACTTAGCCATAGAATTCTATAATTTTAAATTTTCGGCGAAGCCCCTAGTATTCGGAAGGCTGAATTCGGGGCGCGATACACGCCCTAAGCCGGACAGGGCCAACTCCTTGCTTTAAGAGGCATAAGTCTTTAGGGACTTGAAACCTCTCGAACAGCGACCAGTCTCTCGCCTTATCATGACAGTCAGTTTTAGCTTTCTCTATTGAGGTGCTTAGCCCAGTAGAACCGGGGCACAATCGCAGTAGTTCTCCCAGTGCTACCTTAGCCGATATAGCGGAACGTAAGGTACCAAAACATGGGAGCAGGGCAAACCCAACTATTGACCCAAGACATGATTCGGAGCTGATGCATATAATGCTATAAGTTCGGGGTGCCGCACTGTTGAAAGTGTTCGGACTTCTCACGCCGTATTATGGGGTATGCTTAAGCCCCTAGCATATTGGCCGTACCAGAGTGTACGGGTGCTAGATGTCATGAATGAACATATATATATATATATATATATATACATACATATATATATATATATATATATATATATATATATATATATATAGAAAGGAAGAATGCAATAATAGTATTAATGCTATGCATTGTTTATTCAAAAAGGTGCTTTAAAGCAGAATGATACAAGTAGTGCGATAAGCAAAAAGTAGGATTGTTTGACATGTCCCTTCCAAGGGCAAGCTGAGGAATAGTATTAAAGCAAATATTTCACTCGTTATCGTAATCCACCTGGGAGTTCCGTGGTGTGATGTAGCTTTCTGCCTCCTTGGTTGCTGCATCATGTGTTCGGCAATCATGCTGCCGGACAGGGTTTCCAGAGACTAAAGCCCTGAAAGAGAAAAATAACAAAGAGGGAAGCCCCTAGTGCGGTTTAAGCCGCGACTTGGAGCGTGCCGCAGTCATGGCCCCCTCCCCGCTTGTGCCCATGGTATTTTTAATGCGTAATGATGTACGCGTGGCACGGATTTCGCCATTTGGCTGGGACCGAGGTGGGGGCCACATTGCTATGCAAGCTCGGAACGTGCCAGGCGGTCCTGTTGCCGATTACTCTGGGCGCGCTTGAAGGTGTCCGGGTCCTTAGTCGCCGAACTAGTGGATTGCCTTAAGAGGCTACTTTGCGCTTCTACTGCTAGGGCCGCAGTGTGCTCCTCCGTGCGGAGAGAGCGCTCTGTGCTTCCATTGACTGTGATGACCCCTCAAGGTCCTGTCATCTTGAGCTTGAGGTATGCATAATGCGGTACCGCATTGAATCTCGCAAATGCGGTTCGCCCGAGTAGTGCATGGTAGCCACTGTGAAACGGGACTATGTGAAAGATAAACTCTTCGCTTCGGAAGTTATCCGGGGATCCGAAGACCACTTCCAGTGTGACTGAGCCTGTGCAATGGGCCTCTACACCTGGTATGACACCTTTAAAGGTCGTTTTTGTGGGTTTGATCCTTGAGGAGTCTATACCCATTTTGCGCACCGTGTCCTGATAAAGCAGGTTCAGGCTGCTGCCGCCATCCATTAGGACTCGAGTGAGGTGAAATCCGTCAATGATTGGGTCTAGTACCAGTGCGGCGAATCCGACATGACGGATACTAGTGGGGTGGTCCCTGCGATCAAAGGTGATCGGACAGGAGTACCATGGGTTGAACTTTGGGGCGACTGGCTCCAATGCATATACATCCCTGAGCACACGCTTCCGCTCCCTCTTGGGGATGTGGGTTGCGTATATCATGTTCACCATCCGCACTTGTGGGGGGAACCTCTTCTGTCCTCCGGTGTTCGGCTGCTGGGGCTCCTCCTCGTCATCGCTATGTGACCCCTTATCTATGTTTTCGGCATTTAACTTGCCGGCCTGCTTGAACACCCAACAATCCCTGTTGGTGTGGTTGGCTGGCTTGTCAGGGGTGCCATGTATTTGACACGAGCGATTGAGTATGCGGTCCAAACTAGACGGGCCCGGAGTGCTTCTTTTGAATGGCTTTTTCCGCTGACCGGGTTTAGAGCCTTTGAATCCTGCATTGACTGCCGTATCGTCGGTATTGTCGCTGTTAATGCGACGCTTATGTTTGTTGCGACGTGAACTTCCATTGCCATCCTTGGTATCCGAAGTACCATGATTCTTTGATATGTTATTGCTGCGAGCCAGCCAGCTGTCTTCTCCCGCACAAAAGCGGGTCATGAGTGTCGTGAGGGCTGCCATACATTTCGGCTTTTCCTGACCAAGGTGCCGGGCGAGCCACTCGTCGCGGATGTTGTGCTTAAAAGCTGCTAGGGCCTCTGCATCCGGATAGTCGACGATTTGATTTTTCTTTGTTAGGAACCGTGTCCAGAATTGCCAGGCCGATTCCTCCGGTTGCTGAATTATGTGGCTTATGTCATCGGCATCTGGTGGTCGCACATAAGTGCCCTAAAAGTTGTCGAGGAATGCGGCTTCCAGATCTTCCCAACAGCCAATGGACTCTGCTGGCAAGCTGTTGAGCCAATGCCGAGCTGGTCCTTTGAGTTTGAGTGGGAGGTATTTGATGGCGTGTAGGTCATCACCGCGGGCCATATGGATGTGCAGGAGGAAATCCTCGATCCATACCGCAAGATCTGATGTGTCGTCGTATGATTCTATGTTTACGGGTTTGAAACCCTCTGGGATTTGATGATCCATTACTTCGTCTGTGAAGCATAAGGGGTGTGCGGCGCCTCTGTACTGGGCTATATCGCGACGCAGCTCAAATGAGTCCTGCCCGCTGTGTTCGGCCCGTCCGGATTTCCTTTTACTGTATCCGGCGTGACGATTATCATCTCGCATAGTGGCGCGCCCTCGTGATCCGTAGATCGATCTTGCATGTTTTTCTTTGTCCTCCAATACGTCTCGCAAGTCTGGCGTATTTCCCCATGCCTTTTTATTTGAATGGTGTCGGGGTGCGGGCTGAGCTTTTGGCTAGAATGCCTCTTTGTCGCGGCCATGAGGTGGCCGATCAGCCGCGTCATACACCGGGGATGTCGGTTTCGGTGCTTCCTCCTCCAGTCGGGGTAGCAACCTGCACTTTGGGTAACTCTTGGAGGGGCGTTCGAGTTTATATTCCTCGGCCGCCAGGACTTCAGTCCATCTGTCAGCTAGCAAATCTTGATCAGCTTGAAGCTGCTGCTGCTTTTTCTTAAGGCTATTTGCCGTGGCTATAAGCTGGCCCTTGAAGCGCTCTTGTTCGACGGGATCCTCAAGCACGGCGAATTCGTCATCGTCGAGGCTTGCCTCGTCTTCGGAGGGAGGCATGTAATTATCATCCTCCGGCTCTCCATCTGCTGCTCTCTCTGGAGGGATGGCTTCTCCATCCTCCTGCCCTAAATCTTGCTGGAGGGGAATGTTACCGTCTTCGGCACTGTTTGGAGTGCTATTATCTCTTGTGCCGGTATCACCGCTTTTGCCTTGGCGGGACTTAGAGCAGCGCCGCTGACGCCGGCGCTTGGGTTGCTTCTTGGAGGGGTCATCCTCCATTGTCTCATCGCCATTACCTTCTTTGGGTGTGTCCACCATGTATATATCATATGATGAGGTGGCTGTCCAGTGCCCTGTGGGCAGTGGTTCCTCTTCGTCTCCTGCATCGTCGTCCATACCGTCGATGTCTTTGGAGTCAAAGTCGAGCATGTCGGTTAAGTCGTCGACAGTGGCTACTAAGTGGGTGGTGGGTGGGTGGCGAATTTCTTCGTCATCCGCATCCCAATCCTGCCAGACATAGTTCGGCCAGGATCCTCCTGACAAGGAGAGATACCTTAATGAGTTCAGTATGTCGCCGAAGGGCGAGTGCTGAAAAATATCCGCGGAGGTAAACTCCATGATCGGCGCCCAATCAGGTTCGATAGGAACGGGCACAGGCGGTTCGGAGTCCGTGGCCGAAGAAGGATCCGGCAGTTTGGCAACACGGCTCTCGTGAAGGGTAAGGTCGATATTTGGCTCGATCGTGGCTGAGGATACGACCTCCGTGGTGGGGTCTATCCACCCGTCCATGGATGGCGCAACTGGCTCCGAATTGAGGGTCGGAGCGGCTGCCGGTGCGAGTTCTCGAACACTGTCCGATGGTAGAGCTAAATCGTACTCATCGTGACTGCGTGGCGCACAAGGCAGGGGCTCGAATCCGTCGAAGATCAAGTCTCCGCGGATATCGGCCGTGTAGTTTAAGCTTCCAAACCTGACCTAGGGGCCAGGGGCGTAACTTTCGATCTGCTCCAGATGGCCAAGCGAGTTGGCCCGTAGTGCGAAGCCGCCGAACACAAAGATCTGTCCGAGGAGAAAAGTCTCACCCTGGACTGTATCGCTATCGATGATAGTAGGAGCCATCAAGCCTAACGGCGACGACACAGAGGAGCTCTCAATGAAAGCACCAATGTCGGTGTCAAAACCGGCGGATCTTGGGTAGGGGGTCCCGAACTGTGCGTCTAAGGCGGATGGTAACAGGAGGCAGGGAACACGATGTTTTACCCAGGTTGGGCCCTCTTGATGGAGGTAAAACCCTACGTCCTACTTGATTTATTCTTGATGATATGGGTATTACAAGAGTTGATCTACCACGAGATCGGAGAGGCTAAACCCTAGAAGCTAGCCTATGGTATGATTGTATGTTGTCCTACAGACTAAAACCCTCCGGTTTATATAGACACCGGAGGGAGCTAGGGTTACACAAGGTCGGTTACAAAGGAGGAGATATACATATCCGTATTGCCTAGCTTGCCTTCCATGCCAAGTAGAGTCCTATCCGGACACGAGACGAAGTCTTCAATCTTGTATCTTCATAGTCCAACAGTCCGGCCAAAGGAGCCCGGCTGTCCGGAGACCCCCTAATCCAGGACTCCCTCACCCCCAACGAAGCCAATGACGATGAGAAAGCGGAGGATGACCCCTCCAAGAAGCAACCCAAGCGCCGACGTCAGCGGCTCCACTCTAAGTCCCGCCATAGCAAAAACAGCGATAATAATAGTCCACACGACTCGGGAAGAGACGACAACTGCACCACCCTGGTGGCAGAATATGATCAAGATGCAAACTTCAAACATATTATGGATCCGACGTCCAAACACGAATGCCAAAGATAATCCTCATCAATCCCTATCTAGGGAAGAAAACAGGCCGGACAAAGATACACCCATCATCCCGGAAACACACTTGGAGCAAGAGAACCTCCGCAGAAGCCTTACTGCCACAACGAGAAGCCTAAAGAAACAGAATCAAAGGCTCAAGGCACACAAGATACGCTCAACAACAAGTGGAACAAAGTAACAAAGTATGGTTGAAGTTACCATCCAAATAGCTATCCAAAGCGCAAGCTATTACCGGAATTCGACGATGAGGCCTTAGAGCCCATACAGCCGAAAAATGATACGGCCAATCGGCCGGATCCACCACCCTATGAACGCGATAGAGCGGCTAACAAAGTCATGCATAAGTCAACACATGTTCTATGTGAGAACTTGCGTCAAAAATCCGGCGCGACCAGATCTATCTATGGATCTAGGAAGCGCGCTACGGTACACAACCAACACCGAATACTACAACCATCCGAACACTATGGCGCATCCCAATACAGGGGTGCCGCACACCCACTATGTTTCACTGATGAGGTGCTGGATCACGAATTCCCAGAGGGATTCAAACCGGTGAACATAGAGGCGTAGGACATAACCACAGATCCGGGAGTCTGGATAGAGGACTTCATCCTCCATATTCATATGGCTCGTGGAGATGATCTCCATGCCATTAAATACTTGCCCCTCAAGCTTAAAGGGCCAGCTAGGCACTGGCTGAAAAGACTCCCCAAAAACTCAATTTGAAGTTGGGAGGAGCTCGAGGATGCTTTCCGGGCCAATTTTCAAGGGACTTATGACCGACCTCCGGATGCAGACGATTTCAGTCATATAATTCAATAGTCCGGAGAGTCCGCCCGAAAGCTTTGGAACATGTTCCTCACCAAGAAGAAGCAAATAGTCGACTGTCCAGACGCCGAAGCCTTAGCAGCTTTTAAACACAGCGTCCGAGACGAATGGCTCGCCAGACACCTCGGTCAAGAAAAACCGAGAACAATGGCAGCCCTAACAAGCCTCATGACCCGCTTTTGTGCGGGCGAGGACAACTGGTTCGCCCGTAGCAGCACCAGCGACCCAAGCACATTTGAAGTAACCGTTATTATATACGTAGCAGCACCAGCGACCCAAGCACAACCGTTTAGTTGACGCGTATGCAAGATTTCTTTAGTTATTATATACGTCAACAAACGATTCTAGCAGACGTAACCGTTCGATGTCAATCCAACGGCCGTCGTGTTTCTTCAATCTCTGATCTTCTTGCTCCAGTGGCCAAAGCAGCACCGGCAGGACCGCCTACTCCCGCCTCCCATGGCCGGCTGTGCTGCCGCGCAGGCCTCAACGCCCCCTACTACTCCCATCGCTGACCAGGGCATCCCTCTACTCACCCACACCCCCTATTATTCTGCGGCGATGACAGCCTCACACCGCAGCCAAACCGGTGAACGCTCGTAGTCCTCTCCGCGTGGGCATCCACTGCCGCGTCTTCCCTGGCTCCGCGTCGTCCCCTTCCTATGCCTCGCCATCGTCCACCGCCGTGGTGCTCTCGGCGCGGCATGGTCAATGTGGTCAATGACCGACTTCCATCGGAAGAGTACTGTACGTGGAGAGGCTGACAGCTGGGTCCACGACAGCCGCAAGGAAGTGCCTCCTTATTACGTGGAAAATAATTATTCCTCCACCTGATAGCAGGGACCCACCGTACGGGCCACTAGTATTTTGTGAAAAAAATCGTTTCCCCCCGACTGCTGGGACCCATCGGACGGGCCACCGTATTTCGCGAAAAAAACGTTCCCCCAGCTGTCAGCTCGGACCCACCGGAAGTGCCTCCTTATTACGCATAAAAAAATGAATACTCCCCCGGCTAGCTGGGACCCACCTTGGTGGGAGGCTAACTTGTGGGCCTACTAAGTTGACGGGGACGAAGGGCTTTGTCAACTTAGTCAATATGAACGATTCTAGCTCCAGTGACCATACGATGTCCATCCAACGGCCGTAGTGCTTCTTCAACCTCTGGTCTTCTTACTGCAGCCGCCCAAAGCAGCACCGGTCGTGCCGCATGCTCCTGCCTCCTGTGGCCGGCTATGCTGCCGCGGAGGCCTCACCGCCCCTACTATTCCCATCGATGGCCAGGCCCTGCAGCGACGGCAGCCTCACACCGCAGCCGAACCAGTGAACCCTCGTACTCCTCTCCGCGCGGGCTTCCACTGCCGCGTCTTCCCTGGCTCCGCGTCATCCCCTTCCTAGGCCTCGCAGTCGTCCACCGCCGTGGTGCTCTCAGCGCGGTATGGTCAATGTGGTCAATGACCGACTTCCATCGGAAGAGTACTGTGCGTGGAGACGCTGACAGCTAGGTCCATGGCCGCAGCAAGGAACTGCCTCCTTACTACGCGCAAAATAATTATTCCTCCACCTGACAGCGGGGACCCACCAGACGGGCCACCTTATCTCGCAAAAAAATGTTTGCCCTGACTGCTGGGACCCACCAGCTACATCTTCGCACGCAAGGAAGTGCCTGACAGTCGGGACCCACTTGGTCGAAGCATATGTAGCATTGTCATTCTGGTCGCGAACGTGTACGTACATATATACTGGTCGATGTAGAGGCGTGCACGTGTTGTAGTAGAGGCGCGCACGTAGCATGTACATGTACGTACAACGGCCAGGGTGCAAGAAAGAAAATACGACCACGTATGTGTACATACGGGCGGGGTCTCGAACGCCTACTTGCGCATACGTACGGCCAGGGCTCGTGTACATGGCTGGGTCGGAACGGAGAAACAACGTCGTCATTGTGTTCATGGTGAGGCAACGGAATGCATCGTGTTCATGGGGAGGCAATGGAATGCGTCGTGTTCATGGGGAGGCAATGGAATGCGTCGTGTTCATCGGGAGGGCTTGGATGGAACAAGCGATGGAAACGAGGCCTGGTGTATCGCAGAATGGAGGAAATGGCCTTGTGTTCGACCGACCACGTTCAAAACGGGATCCTGTTCATTGGGAGGGGTCTGGCGTATCGCAAAACGGAGGAAACGGACCTCCTACGGTCGAAATGGGGGTCCTATTGATCGGGAGGGGTGTGGCGTACCGCAAAACGGACGAAACAGACTTGTGTTGGAGTGCTATGGTTGAAACGGGGGTCCTGTTCATCAGGAGGGTTGTGGCGTACCGCAAAACAGGACTCCACGGGATACTGTTCATCTCCATCGTCGACCCCCTCTAGCCTCCACGAGCTACTATTCATCCATCGTCGACCTCCTCCAGCCTCCACCTGTGACTGTTCATCCATGGGCTCCTGTTCATCCAACCTCCACCGCACGCTACTCCACCGGCTACTGTTCAACCAGCCCTCTCCACGGGCTCCTGTTCAACCACCCCTCCACGGGCTACTGTTCATCCTACCCTCCACCATCTACTATTCATCCTGCCCTCCATGGGGTGGTACTGTTCATCCAGCCCTCCACGAGGGCCTGTTCATCCAGCCCCAACCGGCTCGATCTATCGGGGTCCTGTTCATCCAGAGGCAACACCACGGGGTCCTGTTCATCCACCCCCACCGGGAACTGTTCATCCAACCCC